>NC_056739.1:375772134-375825591 GCF_019279795.1 Protopterus annectens | reverse complement strand
CCCAGACTAGCTCCATTTGTTATGACTACAGATGCTATCCTGTTCGGACATCTACATTTATGGTAGGTACAAAACTGTACTTTTCCCCACCATAACCTAGCTCCCCATTTGGTGGCTCCTGACATTTGGGGCAAGAAAAACTGATGTAATGGTGTTGCCTGCCTGTTTTTATACTCCTGATGACCTGACGTCAGTCCAGGCGCGACAGCATCCGACGCAGAAATACTAAGTCTCTGGTATTCGGGCCAGCTGAGGGCTACCTGCAAGGCAGATAAACCCAAGTGTGATGACTGCAACAGTGAATAACACTCTTAACATCTGCATTTATGGTAAGTGTACACAACTGTAATTTCTTTGACATCTGTTGGATATTCCAGCTTTGGAGCTTATTTAGATTGATACTCTAATGGGGAATCTTCATTTTTTGTACTTCTGCTGTTGCACTGGGTTTTGGTTTTTATTGTACGTAGCAAGAAAATGGACAAGGTTAGTTGTGGTAGGCAGATTCCCTACAGGAGACTGCCACATTTGTGTTTTTTGTTTAGGAATACAGTACATTGATGGTTGCAATGTGTGCCAGGATTTCACTCCCAAAACATAGCAGGAGGTTGGCATAATGTTAAGGTGTTTATCTTACAGACACCAGATGCAGGGTTTGATTCTAACATGAGGTAATTGGCTAGGCTTAAAAACGGCCCACAAGAGCAGTTAGTTTAGTACTATCTATAAACCTATTAAGAATAGGCTGCACCTCCCTCCCCCAGTCAGTAACTCGATCCCAAGTACTGGGGTCCCTTAGCTCATTCTGCCATGACTGTCCTCTGCCATGACTGTCCTCTTCCAACAGTTCACTGAAGAAAAAGCATTTGGAGAAGGCAAGCAGGGATGGTAAAGGTGTGAGGATCAGTCATACAGTGTCCATGATTGGTTTAAGGTGACTGATTCCTATAAGATATGTTTGCAGTCCCCAGCTGGTTGTCTTCTCTGCAACCTTCTGTCATTACTTACTCATTTGTAAACTATTATAGTTTAGATCCTGGCCCATCCATACACACTGATCACATGCATATTTTTCATCTCCAGAAGCCTTGTTTATGGCAGGGAAAGAAAAGCCATATGTATGATCTTGTAAGAAGATGGGATTTGTATGATGTTTTTTAGAGTAGAGGTTGAGGGCTTTGGTGTTGAGCTCTAATCCGTTGTCCCTGTCAGTAAAACTGGGGAAAAAGCACATTTCCCTTATTCAGTCCTATGTCAGTTTTTTAACATACAGGCTCCAGATGGGCCCTGCCCCCCTACACTTCCAAGGTTGCACAGTAAGATGACTTCAGACTGATTCAAGAATTGCTTAAAGCCCTACAGCTAGAACCAGCTGCATCTGCTTCTGTTCTCTGCAGATGATAGAGGAAGTAGTATTCTGATGTGGTGGAAGAATCGCAAGATAGTGAACAATAAGACTGCACTGTTCCTTCCAGATTGTCTCTACCCTGGGGTTTGACTCAGATGCTGAGGACAGTTTCCTGTGATCTTCCCTTAAAGAAGGTCTGTTTTAGTGAAACCCTCACCAGAATGAAAAACTATTTCAAATGAGAGGGCAGAGAAGCTTCAGATGCTCAGCTCATATATTTTGAACTGGAAGCTTGCTAAGCCTGTGGCTGTGTCCTGGGGAGCGCAAAAAAATGCTTTTATTGCTGTTTTTCAAGCACCTGACTCCCAACCTGTTGCAAACCCCACAAAAATACAGATATTAGAGTGTGCAGGGCACCTACTAGTACCTGTAAAAGACACAAAGCATATCCTGCAGTGGCATCTGTGGTCTGTGAGAAAGGGTCAGATCATATGTCTGTGCCCAGATCCCTGCCTAGTGACAAGGATAGAGCTATGGACAGGTTTGGAAAGAAAATGTATGAATCTGCCACCCTGGCCTCTAGGACCATTAACTGTATGACAAATGACTGTTTTTGTTAGCTCTCCTAGACCGCTTAAGGCAGTAGATTTGTTGTGTCTAAAGCAGATCCGAGGACAAAATTGCCCAAACAGCCATGTGGTCAAGTCCTTAATTATGTGTGTAGATGTTGCAATGGATGCAACATCTAGAGCTGATGCCATAGGTTCTATTATCAAGAGTTGTAAAAGACGAAACAGGATTCCAATACCAGGATCCACAACGATAAGACAAAAACACAGTTATCCACCACAGCAATGGAAGAAAAAACAGTTGCAGCAAATACGAAAAGGAATCCTTTATTGCCACAAGATACAGACTTAGCGCTTTCACCAGTAAACTGGTATCCTCAGAGTCTAGAGCTGATGCCATAGGTTCTATTATCAAGAGACTTACCAGACTGAGGTTACAGTCCCTGCCGGAGGATGTCTAGGCACAGCTCATAAATGACCATTCTGCAGGGACTTGGCACCCCTGTGTCAGAAGTTTTCAAGAGAATAGGAATTGGATCATGCGTGATGTCAAGTAGATGTCCTTCAAGAATGCAACTGCAGTCATAACATATGGGTTGTCCTGCCTCAGGCAGCCCTCGGTCGGCCGGATTCCAAAGTCTGGGTCCGACATCGGCTGATGTCGCATTTCTCTCCGACGTCAGAGCGGCTGGAGTACATAAGCATCAGCCGACGCCATCTTCTTCAGTCTTTCTTGCCGCTGCCGAAGCAGAAGCAGTTTGCAAGTGCCGGTCGGTCAGCTCCTGTATTCTTCAAACCGTCATCAAAAGCTAAGCACCCGTTGGGGACCTTTTCTTGCCTCAGCCGATGTCAGAAATTACTGAAAAAGTAAATAATTGTTTGTCTTGTGGTAAACAAATACCTCATAAGGATTTCCATTCTTACTGCCTCCCTTGCCTTGGCCCAGACCTCGACGTCTCGGCCTTTGCCGCCTGTGCTCGCTTCAACAAGCGCACTCTCAGGCGCCGGGCGGAGTTCGCTGAAGAATTTTTCGGCGAAAAATTTGATTACACAATGCCATCGGAGCAACCGACAATGCATACTCCTAAGAAACGAAAAGACCGGGACCGACATCCTCGGCCCGCGTCTTCCACCGACACCATGCCAAAACTTACCACGAGTGCCCCGGTTCCTTCTGAGGCGGTTATTCCACCGCTTCGAACCAAAGACACCGCATTACCGATACCTCCGATACCGGAGGCCACTCCGACGCCAGTTATTGATTTTCCTCCGGATACTGAAACCGAGGAGATGCCCGAGACCATTGCTGTTGATAAGGTCACTCTTGCACGTGGAGCGGCTAGGCCTCCCATGTCTATCAAGGCCTACACACGGGCTAAGACAGCCAGCAAGACCAAGCATCTTACTGCTAAAACCTTACCTCAGCCCACTCCTGACACTCAAATCATGTCTTTGGCTGCAGATTTAATTTCCCTGATCAGAGGTTCCCAGGCCCATCCTGAGAGAGGATCCCAGCCTCCTCCCAGAGGCCCAGGGTTGAACCCTCTGACCCTCTTCCTTCAGATGAAGATTGTGAGGACTCTGTTCACTCCGAAAGCCAGGAAGAGCCCTTCCAGACCTATGAGGATTCAGATGCAGAGGACTCCATTCCCTCGGCCTCTCCTCCTGAGGATATTTCTTTTGGGGAAGTTCTGCATTCCATGAGGGAGCATTTTCAGTGGCAAGGCCCTTAGCTATACCTCCTGTGCTTGATGTTTTGGATGATCTATACTGTGACTCCAGTGTTACCCCTGATACTCTTCCTCCTGCTCCTGTCAAGCCTGACAGATACTATAGGGTCCCAGAAACACATTCTCATTTCTTTAGGGCCCATGCTGTTGATTTAGAAACTATTTCCCAGGGGCCTAAAGGGGTTTCAGCTACCACCTCCAAAAATCATTTGCCTTCGGACAGGGAAGCAAGGTCCTTAGAGAGATGGGGGAAGAAAGTTTACACCTCCACTACTTTATCTATGAGAGCTCTCAATTGTCTCTTTCACATGTTTCAATATCAGGATTTCCTGTTAGATGATTTACAGAAAAATTGGCTCTCCTGAACCTTTAGATAGGAAGTCTTTGCAAGAGGCTGTTCATAATTCTCAGCAGGTTAGCAATCACTCTCTACAGTGTGGATATGATGCATTGGAAGCTTCATGTAGGGCAGCTATGACAGGGGCGGTCATTCGTAGACATGCATGGTTAAAAGAACAACCTTTACCAGATCATGTTAAGGCAAAACTTCTTGATGCACCCTTGGAAAAGAACAAGCTCTTTGGTGCTAATGCTAAAGATGTGTTAAAATCCATTGAGGAAAAAGCCAAGTCAGTTCAGACAGTCAAAGATTTCCTCCAGGTTCAGCTTCCCTGATTCAGCAGGAACTGGCCTTCTAAAAATTGGTCCTTTCCTAATCCTGAAAGATTTCAAAGGGGCAAAAACAGGCGTGCCCGAGGAAGAGGGCAATACAGAGGAATCCTACAGGGGACGACAATGGCAACCAGCAAACCAAAGAGGTGACACAGGGGTTTCTCCTGCTCCGCAGGGACAATCTCAATGACTTTCCTCTAGCTTACCAAGGAGCAAACAGAAGCTCCCTTGGGCGGAAAATTATCTTTGTTTTCAAACAATTGGCACAAACTGACAAAAGACAAATGGATTTTGGACATTATAGACCACGGTTACAGGTTCCATTTTCATACCTTGCCAAGAAAACAGGGCATGCCAAACCTTCCACAAAATCAGAGGACAGAGGCTATCAAGCAAATTTCTCTGCTTGCTCAGATCAAAGCAATAGAAAAAGTTCCACTACAAGAACAAGGTCAGGGATTTTATTCAAGACTGTTCCTTGTTCCAAGAAAAGAAACTCAAGGAGATCAAGCTTTACCAGAAAGGCTCATCCAGACTCTGCTACACTTTGCTGTGAAGGAAAGGTTAGTTTGCTGTTATTTTTTGTATTTCTGTATTGCCTTTCTATATTTTGAATACTGTAGTTTGTTTTCTTTACCTTGTGTTTTGCTTGCATTCTGTTTAACAGCATATTAAAACTTCAAAAGAGACCACAGCTCTCTCTGTTCTGAGTCAGGCAGAATTTTTCCCCTCCCTCCCTCCCACCCATTTAAGTTGTCTTGTTAAATACCACTGTCTTTCTAGTTGCCCGCCTCTTATGTTAATCTGACCATATATCTCATTTCTCTCTACTTTCACTGGCTTATGTGAGTAATCACGAAACCATCACTTTTGAAATCCCACCCGTTCAATTATTTAAATTTATTGGCCATCCTACAGTATTTCATAGTACCAAAATACAAAAGTAACCACCCCTTTCAGTCTATCTTGCTGTTTTAAAAATAGTAACTCTCCACTAAACCTTAACTTTTAAACAGGTAAAACTCAAGTTACCTACTTTCATATCTAACTTCTCTAGTGCACACTGCAGAGTGCATTCTTTTCAATCTTAAGCATCCCTGTTACTAGCACTTTCTCTAATACCTAAAAAGATCATCTCTACTTGACTCCAAGTAGACTTTTCTCTATCTGTTAAACCTAGCACTTGCTCCTACAGTACTTATTACCTTGATACGCACTCTTATAGATAGCACCCCAAAAGGCAAACCCCATTTCTCGGTCACTCACGTCCCCGAATCTCTTTTAAAGTTTTTTGTCTAGTCCTTCTAGCATGTCGAGGATCAGTTGGTAGTGTCCTCTCGTGCTCAGCTGGTGAACCTGGGAATATTGAGGCAATGTTACAATTGCCTCATGTACACAGACAACCCTCTCCTCCTCCCACAAAACACAAATGCATGCGAGATGCAACTATACGGCCAAACTGGAGGCTGAGCTCTCAACATAGGACTGGCAAGACCAGTCAGGAGGAGAAGGTTACCACACACACTATAGACCCAGTCTCACATAGTACCATCACAACCTCAAATCATACACATAAACACACAAAGACATACTCGGCTCTGATCAAAAATCTACCAAAACAGCAGAGGCCACCAAAGCAGACACCCAAACAACCACCACCTCAGAACACAACACCTGCAACACATAGACCTCACAGTCAGAGTGTCAAACAGTCACAGCCCTTAAGGCCAAACACAATGCCAGACACACTAGTCATTGGTGACTCCATAGTCAGACACACTGACGTCCGCCACCAGACTGAGTAAGGAGAAGGTCACAGTAAGCTGCCTGTCGCCAGAATCCGCCACATAACGCAAGCACTCAGGTCTCTCAACAGCAGGTACAAATATGACTCAGTCATTGTCCACGCTGGTGTAAACGACCTGAGACGCACTCCTTGGACTACATGAAAAGAGACATTGAGGAGCTCTCTGATTATGTAGCCCAGGCAGGTATGACCCTGACCTTGAGCAGTATCCTACCTTCACCAAGAATGATGCCACAATACAGAGATAAGATGATCAGCTTTAACAATTGGCTTAAACTCTGGTGTCATTCAAAGGGGATCCAATGTCTGTCTGCCTGGGATGACATGCTGGACAAGCCACGCTGCTTCATAAGGGACGGCTTGCACCTGTCACCCTGGGATTCGGATATTGGCAAACGCCTCTTGCCACCCCATAGTGCCTTTTTAGGCAAGGCTCAAATTCTAAACCTACCACCCTAGAACACAAAAAAGGAAAAAAAACTAAGGGTAATGCTGCTCAATGCCAGAAGTCTAAATCTCAAAATGCATGCACTCGAGGCCCTTCTCAGTATGGAGAACATCATGTCTGTGCAGTGACAGAAACCTGGTTCAAGGCTCCTGAGAGCACCCCAGCACTATCAGGTTTTACCTCTTATCATGCATTCCGGCCCCAAAATCCGGACAATACCAAGAAAGGAGGGGGGTATCCATATTCATCAAAGACACCCACACCTCAAGACTGGTGGCAACGCACGATGCATCGGAGACCATCCAGGTGCAATTAACCATAGGCAAGACTGCTCTGCAAATTGTAGCATGTTACAGGCCACCCTCACAAACTCAGGAACCTCACATGGCCTTCCTGAAAACACTAGATTAGATAAATGTATCACCAAACACCATCATACTAGGTGACTTCAATTACCCTAATATAGACTGGGAACACTACTCAAGCCCAAACACCCTAGTCCAAAAGTTCCTGGAATTCATAAACTCAAATGCCATGGAACAACTAGTCACCATCCCCACAAGAGGAGAAAACATACTTGATCTCATCATCACGAACATGGGAGCACAATGTTCAACACCGAAGTATACCCCTCACTGGTGAGATCAGATCACAAACTAATCTCGCTGGAGGTCCTCATCCCACCCCCACCTGAAATAAAAAAGACCACAGTAAAGAACTTCTCGAAAGCCGACTTCACACTTCTAAAGACTAGTGTGGTCTCCTTTAAGGCCCCGAGCCGACGGAAAACAGTACTCAAGCCGCTGAATCACTTACAAATGCCTTCTACCAGCACCTGCAGGACTGCATGGATAAGGCAATCCCAAGCAAAACAAAGACTCTGTACCAAAGGCAAGCGTCCACTCTGGTGGACCCCAGCCATAAACAAACTCTACAACAAAAGGAGGAAGCTACTACAAGATAGAGCAAAATCCTTAAAAGGTAAGACACCCTTGATCACTATAAGTAAAAACTAAGAGCTCTCATAAAATCATCCAAAGCAAATTTTGAGAGAAAAATAGCTAAAGTCTCAAAAGACAATCATAAGGCCTTCTTTAGCTATATTAGAAACCTGGGAGGAAACTCCCAGATATGCTCAGAACTAGTTCAAATGATGTGAAGATTACTGATCCTACAGACATTGCCAACATACTGGCTGACAGGTTCAGTGCAAACTTCTCCCCTCCCCAAAAGGAGAGATATCTATACCAAGCGATTGCAGCCCCCAAACATCTCCAACGCCCAAGTGAGAACTGCTCTCCAAAGCAAAAACACAGCATCCATGGGACCTGATGGTGTCCCCGGCTGTGTGCTCCACGAACTCAACGAGAATTAAACCCACAGCTAGGACAGCTGTTTAATCATAGTCTTACCTCTGGATACGCACTCCAGGAGTGGCGCACTGCAACTGTGGTCCCACTTCACAAAGGCGGTGCCTCCACCGACCCTGGAAATTACCGCCCATTAGCTTGACAAGCCTTATCTGCAAAGCCATGGAGAGGATCATAATGGACCTCATAAATAAAGACATAGGAATTTGCAGACTTTGGATCCATCCCAGTTTGGCTTTGTCAAAGGCAGATCATGCCTTCTAAACTTGGTTGACTTTTTCAAACAGTCACCAAAGCCATTGATGAGGGAAAGGCAGTCCATACAGCCTACCTCGATCTGGCGAAGGCCTTTGATACAATACCCCACTGGTATCATTGAAAACTCATCAGCTTAAATGTTAACCCATACATCACAAGATGGGTTGCAAACTGGCTGAGTGACAGAACCCACAGGGTCAGAGTTGCTGGCGCCATGTCAGACTCAAAGCCTGTCACAAGTGGTGTACCACAGGGCTCAGTCCTGGGCCCACTCTTGTTTGGCATCTACTTTTCCAAGTACAAGCAAACACAGGAGGGTTATGGCTGACAAAGTTTGCAGATGACTGCAAACTGGGCCATAGTAGAAAACACATCTGACACAGATATCCTTCAGAAGGGTCTCACAGAAACGGATAACTGGTGCCAGAGCCATGGCCTAAAGTTAAATGCCAAAAATGCATAGTCATACCCTTCGAAAAACAAGGTAACCCCTAGCTACAAAATAGGTGGCAATCCACTGAGTACAGAAGAAGTTATCAGGGACCTGGGGACCCAGGTTGATAGTAGTCTGTCATTCGACACCCATGTAGCTAAAGTAGTTAGGAAGACCTTCTACATTGCCCACCTTATCATGAAGGGATTCTCATCTAGATCAAGGGAGGTCATAGTCTCCTATACTCATCACTCATCAGACCAATGATTGAGTACAATGCCCCATTCGAATGTATCTGACCCGACACTTGCAGCAGCTGGAGAGGCCACAAAAGTTCCTCACCAAAAGGATAAAGGGTCTCAAACATCTGTCCTATGCTGCCCGACTGAAAGAACTCCAGCTCTATTCAGTCGCCACCGCTTGCTCAGAGGTGACCTTTGCCTAACATACAAGGCCATGTCAAACCCAGATTTGATGAATATGCTTCACCTCAAAAATCTAGATCCGTCAGAGCCACAAGGGCGGAGACTTAAACCTCGACACGGCTATTAATAGGACGTGCTGGAGGGATAGGTTCATCACCCAAAGACTCCCTATGCTGTGGAATAAAATCCCGGTATATGTGAGGCAGAGCACCTCGCTGGCCTTGTTCAAGAGAAATCTTGACCAATGGATGGGAGATCGCAGATATACCCCAGGGATTACCTCAGTGTCACTGCTCAACAGAGGCACAGCAAAATAATGGGTATAGTTCCCCATACTAAAGGGGTGGCAAAAGCCACAAAACTATGGGCTAGGCTTGTAAATGCCCTCGGGCAGATAGCCTAGTATGAACCTATGAACCTATGAACCAATACTGGATTTGTCAGCGTTAAACACTTTTCTCATAGTACCAAAGTTCAAAATGCTGACTCTACAGCAACTCCTTCCCATGCTGGGCAAGGGGTCTTGGCTGATTACTCTGGACCTCAAGGAGGCATACCTGCATGTCCCTATCAGACACAGTTGCAGAAGATACCTCAGATTTCTTGCAGGGCCAGAGCATTATCAATTCTCAGCATTGCCATTTGGCTTATCTACTGCGCCCAGAGTATTTACGAAATGCCTGGCATCAGTAATTGCTCATTGCAGGGATTCAAATCTACCCGTACCTGGACAATTGCCTCATTCAAGCGGACAACAAACTAACTTTGGCAAAAAACTTGAATTATGTCATACACTTGCTACAGGCTCTGGGATACACAGTCAACCTTCAAAAGTCAAGACTTCAGCCATCCCAGCAAATAACCTTCTTAGGAGCCAAACTAGACACAGCCTCTCAAATGGCTTACCTGACAGAAGACAAGCAAAAGAAGTTAACTCATTACTTCAAAAGTCTAGCAAAACTCACCCAGATGACTGCAAGGAGATTCCTACAGGCCCTGGGTTACATGGCATCCTGCATTCTCCTGGTTCCACTAGCAAGACTACACATGAGAAAGCTTTAATGGTACCTAGAAAGCTTATGGTCCCAACACAGCAACAACCTAGAAGCAACTTTACCGCTCATTCCATGTCTTCAAACGGAATTTCTATGGTGGGCCACAGTAAGCCATTCAAACACAGGTATGTCATTCAAAAAACCTCAGATAACACAGACCATGACCAGAGACGCCTCAGACCTTGGATGGGGGGCGCACATGGAGGGCAGATGTATTCAAGGACAATGGTCTCCAAAGGAAACACATCTGCATATCAACCAAAAAGAAATGCTGGCAGTAATGCATGCCATCGAGGTCTTCGGACAACAACTTCAACAAGGCCACCTACTAATACGGACAGACAACACCACTGTGATGTAGTACATAAACAAGCAGGGGGGCACTCATTCTTACCCCCTTTGCAGGCTGACATTGAATCTTTGGGAAAAATCACGGAGTTTAAACATACAGCTTCAATCCCAGTTTGTTCCAGGCAAAGACAATGTTCTGGCGGACAGTCTAAGCAGGAATTTCCTAGACCCCCATGAATGGAGGTTACATCCAGACATTTTCATACGACTCACCTCGACATGGGGCAGGCCGGACGTAGACTTATTTGCCTCCCACCTCAATCATCAGCTACAAAAGTTCTGCTCAAGGACATATCATCCACAAGCATGGAAAATAGATGCTCTCTCATTCAACTGGAGCTCCCTAACAATCTATGCATTTCCACCTCTGCCACTGATGACCACAGTGTTACTAAAGATCAAAGCAGAGCAGCCGAAGAGGATCCTAATAGCTCCAGACTGGCCAAGACAACACTGGTACCCACTACTACGGAGCATATGTCACAACAAAACGTGGGCCCTTCCTCAATGGCCCCAACTTTTGACTCAACACAACTTTAGGACAGTTCATCCCAACATCCAGACGCTACAGCTAACAGCTTGGGAGATCCCATAAATAACCTCAATTTACCTCTCTCCAAGGAAGTCCAGCGGATACTAACAGAAGCCAGACCATCCACCAGAAAGGCTTACTCAGCCAAATGGAAGAGATTCAGCATTTGGAATACCAACAAGGGTCATGATGCATCACTTTTGAGCATTCCACTCATTCTGGAATACTTGGCAGATATGCTACATAACGGACTTTCATACTCTTCCATAAAAATACATGCTTCAGCTATTTCAGCTAGGTACAACACTGATCCACCTGTATTTTCACATCCTTTGTTAAGGCAATTTCTTAGAGGAATAAAGAATATAAAGCCCCCAAGAAAGGCACCAGTACCAGCTTGGGATCTCAATTTTGTCCTAGAAAAATTGACTCTACCTCCATTCGAGCCAGCAGCTTCTGTGGATTTACAATTTCTTTCCTGGAAGACAGCTTTCCTGCTGGCCATTACCTCAGCAAGAAGGGTTTCGGAATTACAGGCCCTAATGGCAATACCACCGTTCATAACTTTTCACAGAGACAGGGTCTCCTTACGAACCAACCCTACTTTTCTACCAACAGTGGTGTCTAGGGTTTCTTTAAATCAAGCAATTCACCTGCCTACTTTCTTTCCCAATCCTGAGAACAAAGTGGAACGACTGTTACATACCTTGGACATACACAGGCAACTTCGCCACTACCTAGACAGAACCAAAACCAGTAGGAAGTCTGATCAGCTTTTTGTAACTTACGCCCCTGGAATACAAGGAAAAGCAATTTCCAAACAGATTTTTTCAAAATGGATTGGACATTGCATTAAATTCTGCTATTCCTTTCATGGAAAGTGTGTGCCAGCCAATGTCAGACCACACTCCACCAGAGCTACAGCCACCTCTACAGCATTCTTAAGAGGGGTGCCTACAAAAGACATTCTAGAAGCTGCCACATGGAGGTCCATGCATACATTTTCCAAACACTACAATCTCCCTTTATATTCCAGATCCAGAGCAGGCTTTGCTTCGGCAGTCCTGCAGGGATTGATAGCTACACCATCCCTTTCTTAGAGCATACCACCTCCCCCAGCTAAGCTATAGTATTCAACCCATATGTTATGACTGCAGTTGCATTCTTGAAGGACATAGTACAGTTTTGTACCTACCATAAATGTAGATGTCCGATAGATATGCAACTGCAGTCGGATTTTCCCTCCCTCTTTCCCCTCTATGCCTTGGGTCCACTATTATCCCTGTTATCCTTAGCTGGGGATATCTGTTATGGTGTATCTGTTTATTGCTTATTTGTATGGAAACCTATTATTGTCTTCCAATTTGATTACAGCCTTCCTTGGAGGGCACCTGGCATCTGGGGCAAGAAACACTGAAGAAGATGGCGTCGGCTGATGCTTATGTACTCCAGCCACTCTGACGTCGGAGAGAAATGCGACATCAGCCGACGTCGGACCCAGACTTTGGAATCCGGCCGACCGAGGGCTGCCTGAGGCAGGACAACCCATATGTTATGACTGCAGTTGCATATCTATCGGACATCTACATTTATGGTAGGTACAAAACTGTACTTTCTGTCACCCTTCCACACTCAGGCATGACCAGAATTTCCTTCTGTTATGTATATGGCATCCCATTCCCCTCCCTTCACAAATCCCAGCCTACTTCTCAACACAGTTTGCAAGGAGGCTGTCCCTATGCATTTACTTATGGGAAAACATCATTTCAGGCACGTGGATCCTGAAAACCAACAGAGATTGGCATAGACTGCAGTGGGACAATCTATCAAATCATTCAGGCATTCCTCAGGACCCCAAAGAAAAGGAGGAACTGATGCTGCCTATCATCACAAACCATTCTTCTACAGGAAGTGGTCTAGTAAGTTCTCATGTCTCAACAGGGAAAAGTTTCTTCTCTAGATATTTGTCCCAAGAGGGAGGGAGGAATATGGAGGTCAGTTTTATACCTGTTGATGCTCATCTTTCTGAAGGTACTCAAATTCAAAATAGTAGCATTCCCAAACATTTTATCCCTTTTGCACCCACGGATGTACTTTGTAACCTTGGACCGAAAGGATGTCTGTCTCCACATCCCTATTTGCAAAGATTATAGGGGCTTCCTCAGATTCTTTTCAAGGTTTACCTCAGTGCCTATGGGCTTTGTACAGAAGCAAAAGTTGTTAATGAAGTGCATGACTCTTATGATAGCATGGCATCATCTGCTGAGTCCCAGCATCTCTCATTCTTAATGTGATTATAGTTTCTGGGTCATCATGCTGGTAGGTCACTCCTATGCCTTGCCTTGGCTTTGTGTAGTGTCACTTCAGGATAGTAGTACATGAGTTGACTCTAATGCATAGTTGGTATTTCTGTAAGTTTTTTTGCATGTATACTTTTCACAAAAAGTAAGAAGCTACATTATTTTTTTTTAAATTTTTTTAAGGAATGGCCGTTGGAGATCTGAGTGGAAGTTTACTGTGACACCCCCTACAGCTCAGGTGGTTGGTGTCCTCAAGATTCAGGTTTGTATTGTTCCTTTCTGCATCTAATCATTCAAAGTTGCTTGGTAAGATTTAGACAGCATTTTTGTGAATCATGCTTGTAATCCTTTAGATATTCAGTCTCCAAATCTACACGTTTACCTGTCTGTTTATTAAAATGGGTTAACTTAGGCTTGCTGAAGATGTTATTTTCTTCAGATGAATCACAGGAAGATTAGCTAGGGCTGTGGCAGGTGTATAGGTTTGTAAACTTATGGGGGTGTATGTGTGTGTAAATGCTCTGTTCAACTTGTGATACCATTTAAAAAAAGTATGTGACTGTGTGTGCATGCATATGCTGCTGTCCATATAGAGCAAGATTCTCTGAGTAGTAGTTTGGATTAGCAGCAGGAGTAGAATGTTAGTTTTTTAAATGAATCATCAGAGTACACGGCTGTGCTGATGTTACTGAGGAGGGTGGAAGAAAGCTTGGGTGCATTAATGGTAACAATTTTTTATCTTTTAAGTAAAGCAGACATTCAAAGCTTTCCTGATGCTGCAGGTGTACAGACATTTAGGTGAGACTGTTTAAAAGAATGTTCAAGAGCTTGACTAAATGTGATTAACATCAACAGCTGCCTTCTTAATTCAGAATTACATTTGACATTGTTAGAGCCCCCCCCAAGAGCATTGAAGTTAGTGAAGCAGTGGGAACAGTAATGACAGGCCAGCTTCCTACTTGATATTAGCTGCAGAAATGGAATTTATTACCTCATAATGTTTCTGTGGACTGGTCTATAACTGATTTTATGGCAGAGAGATTTGTATTTTCTCATCTTTAATGTTTAGTACAGAATTATATACTTTTTGAACAAAATAGGGTGTCAAACCAGTGCTTAAAAACATTTTGTTCTGTGTTGGGTTTTCGGGGTACTAAGTTTAATTTCTTTTAGCTAATAGTTTTTTTCCAGTCTTCCAATAATGTGTCTCACACTGGTGTTTTTTTCTTGCTGTCCATTCTTTGGTTACTGACCCATTGCCCAGGTGGGTGCACCTTTTCCAGGAAGAATTTGCCTTGCAGCACTAACTGCAGGTGTTGCAGTGAGTAGGTAGACATGGTGGGTCCAGTCACTGTTTGTAATGTATCTGATATAAACTTTTTTGCATAATTGCCTAAAATCCCATAAGCAAGCATATACAAAGTCTGCTATGACTTAACATCTCAATGATCCCAGAACTTAAGCAGAAGCTGTCGGGTGATTCTCTTGATTTTCATTTCGGGTCCAAACTGCATTTCTGTCCACATGCTTTCCAGCATTGTCAGAGATTCTACTGGTTGCATGCCTGCCTTCTTCAACTGAACCTGTAATGTGTGGCTCATCAGGTAATCCTGTGTGCTGATTGCATGTTTCATTGATTGTGGAATGTGGACTACTGACATGTTAAATCCTTTTATTTTTCTGTAGTTCTAAGTATTTCCACATTAATACTTTCCAGAAGTGTTGGACTTGCATACAGGAGAGTTTAGTACATGTTCATCATTAGATCACTGTGGTAATAGCCTACCCTGTGTGATTTATATCCTGCCAAGGATTTGACAGCTGGCCAGTATTTCAAAGCTTTAGGGCAGCTTCCACATACCCAATCTGCTTATGGGTTCAAGGAGGGATATAAATGAAGTTAGTGATTTGGGTGCCAGCTTATCAGAACTTGCTGTTGAAAGTGCATTCCTTTTGTCTGCTTTGAGGGATTCATTTAGGATATGTTTCCATGGTTTCTGTAAAAAGGTCCCTACATAGTAGAGAAATTCCTGTTGTACTTAGAGAGGGGAGAGTGAAATGTGATGGACTGTGTCCATCACCTTTCCCTTTTCTTGGTTCTTGAGCACCTTGTACGCTTGAGGGCTGTTTGGCAAATCGTAGTCTGGGGGTGCATTGAGAAGTCTGGGAATTTTATTCAGCTAAGGGATGTATACGAAGCCAAGCATGCTTTCTTAACATAATGCCAGTGGCAGCAGCTCTGGAAGCTCCATCTCCGCAGCATCATAGGCACACTTCATGCTATGTCTGCCTAACTGAATGGCTATCTGGATAAGGAGAGTTAGAAGCTTTAGAGTGCTGTTTAAGCAGGTTAAGCTTCATTTGTTGAAAGATCTGGTCGTGAAATGTCTGGATACAGGTCTGTCTGTTGTGGGCTGTAAAAGACAGTTTGAGTGAGGTATAAGCCTTTTTTCCATTCCTGTTCAAAAGCCTACTGTTTTTATTTGGTAGACTTTATTTTTGCGGGGGCTCTTTCTGGGACCATATCTGTCTCTCCACATTTCCTAGTTTGTTGCAAGCAGAATTTAGGTCTTGTAATCTAGTGGTTCTGATGCTGTTTGTTTTGTGCAAAAGGTTCATATAAACAGGGCTCAGGGATGTTCTGTATGCCAGACAAAGATCACCTCTCAGAAGTCTCTGTGATACCATGTAGAGACGGGACTTTGAGGTAATTGCCATTGGACATTGTTATTACTGCCTGTATTCTTACAAGTAACCTTCATGGACATTCCAGCTGCTGCATGTGTCTAGTCCGGTGCATATTGAAGGGGGCATTCTACTCTATGATGCGTCTGAAAAGGACTGAGTACAGTGGTATGATGACTGGTGAGGACTTATATGCCATGCACTTGCATACAAGTTGAGCAACATAGAAGGATTTTCTTACTATCTTGGACATATATTGGTTGAAGACTAGTTTACTGTTTACATGAGTTCCCAGATGAAACAACTTTTAGGGGTGTTTTATTGATGTAGTTGCACAAGGATGGCAGACTTCCCAAAAAGTACTGTAATGTATTTTTTGATATTGAGTCTTAAGCCATGGCTTTGGCACCAAGAGCTTGTTTGTTATACCTTCCTGAAGGATGTTCTCATCTTGGGGGGTGGGGAGGGGGGATTCGGTGACTGCTCCCAGTTTGCAATCATATGCAAACTTGGTTAGCCAGAGGCTTTTGACTTTGACATCAGAGACGTAGATGCCTAAGAGGAGTGGGCCTAGCACAAAGGACCCCTCTGTAACATGCTGGATAGCACAGATCTCTGGGAAACTTCACTAGCAACCAGCCTCTTTGTGGAGGTGGCCTCACTGATCCTAATCTTCTGGATCCTGAGATGGATCCAGCGTCTGGAGGCCTCCTATGTCCTTGATAATTTCCATGATAATTCTTTCCATAGCTTTGCAAATAAGACTAGTCACACTAATATTTTTGTATTTTACAGGCTCTATTGAAAGCCCTCGCTTATGAAGGGGGGATGACTGTCACAGTCCTTCATTCTTCACATGACGTAAAGCCTGGATTAAGGCTATAGTTAAATGAATCCAAGGGTCCTGATAAGTCATGTTTAGGAGGTATCCTGGAATGTTAGTAGGGCCCAATGAGGCCATGTTCTTGAAGCCAGTACTTTCTCCTCAGTTATAGGAGTTATGGAGGGGTTAAGTTTGGGGGTGTTTCTTGGGGGATGCTTGGGGGGTGAGAGAGGGTAAAGCTGGAAGCAAATTTGTCCATTAACAGGTTTGCTGTATCACCAGGCTCTGAACGTGGCACCATTAACCATCAGTTCAGCACATTGCTGTGTGCTGCCTTTGAGTTATCAGACACAGTTTAAGAAAGCTATCTTAACCTTAGAGCTGGCGACGCTTGACATAATTAACCCTCTTAGTTGCCTTTTTAGTCTGAGAGAGTTTTTATCTCTATAGGAATTATCCTTCCTGATGTTTGCCATAATTTTTTTTTCCTTTTGTTGTATATCCTGTTTAATTTAGAATGCCTCCAGGGTAGTTTATTTCTGGGGCTAATATTGAGCTTGCTTCTGGTAGGTAGAGCAGCCTCAATGCAGCCATTGACTTGGTTGTACAGATCTCCTGAGGGCATTTCAGCATATGATGTTGTGTCCTCTTGGTTTGGAGCAGCATTGAATTTTGACAAACCATCACTTACTAAAAGTAATTTTGCCTTGGAATAGTTCCTGTCACTGGTTTTAATGGGATTATGAAGTTGATTTTGAAGGAGACCGCTTTATGAGTGGACCTTGCCATGGAGGACAATAGATTGGGGGATGCAGTATCCCCTATTTCTGAGCACGAGGTCCAGTATATTGGGGAGTATTCACTGTTTGTTCAAGAGTGTTTGTATTTACGAAGTCCAGGGATCTCTGTGCTTGTAGATGTCCTTCATGGATGCATCTGCAGTCATAACAAGTGGGTTGTCCTGTCGTCAGGCAGCCCTGCAGTCGGCCGGATTCCAAAGTCCGGGTCCGGCTTCGGCTGATGTCGCACTCCACCCGACGTCATCTCTGTTGGTCTTCGGGTATAAAAGCATCAGCCGACGCCATTTTCCTCAGTCTTTCTTGCCGCGTGGCCAAGCAGAAGCTGTTCGCAAGTGCCTGTCGGTCGGATCCAGAGATTACTTCTACCGAATACTACTCAAGACTTCTAAAGCTAAGTACCCGTTGGGGACTCTTTCTTGCCTCAGCCGATGTCAGAAAAGTTAACAATTGTTTAACCTGTGGGAAACAAATACCTCATAAAGATTTCCACTCTTACTGTCTGCCTTGTTTAGGCCCAGCCCACGACGTAGCAGCCTGTTCGGCCTGTGCTCTTTCAACCGACGCGCTTAGGCGCCGGTCGGAGTTTGCAGAACAGTTTTTCGGTACTGATTTTGCGTACATTATGCCGTCGGATCCTCCGACTACCCAGTCTTCCAAAACGCAAAGATAAAGACCGACACTCGCGGTCCGCGGTTTCGCCGAAACCACGGTAAAGCAAACGAGTGTCTGGGTTTCGCCGGAAACCGAGAAAACTGATCTAAGCACAGCTGAACCTATTCTTACTACTGAGGCCCCTGCTACAACTCTTGAATCGACCTCAGAATTTTTACCCACTACGGTGGTTGACTTATCAGACACCATCCCTTGGATGTCTCTACCCCAGCACGTGGTGCTGCTAGGCCTCCAGCAGCCATGTCCATTAAGGCCTTCGCCAGGGCTAAAGCAGCCAAGACTACTAAATCAGTGCCTGTTAAACCCCCACATCCAGGCCCTCTTCTAGTTCTCAAATGCTTTCTTTGGCAGAAGATTTAATTTCTTTAATTAGAGGATCTCAATCTCACCCAGACAGGGCCTCTCAGCCCCAGAGAAGAGACCTAGGCCAGAGCCCCTGAGCCAGTGTCTTCTGATGATTCTGCTGATGAATCAGACATAACTGACCAGCCAGAGGCTCCTTCTCCAATTTTGAAGATTCTGATGCTGAAGAATCCATTCCTGCTGCTTCCCCACCAGAAGAATTCTCCTTTGGAAACCTTGCATGCCATGCGAGAACAGTTCCAATGGCAGCAACAGGATTTTTCAGACTCCAGAAAAGACTTAGAACCTTTCTGCACCTCCCACAGCACAGGCCCTTAGCTATACCTCCTGTTCTATCTGTGGTGGATGATGCTTTTAATGATGTTTGCTCCTCCAGATTCTTTACCCCAGCCCTGCCAAACCAGACAGATTTTACAGGGTGCCAGATACTCATCACCACCTTTACAAGGCCCCACTTGCAGACCCAGAAACTATATCCCAGGGTCCCAAGGCAGTAGCGACCACAGCTAAAACCCTATTCCTTCTGAAAGGGAAGCAAGGTCATTAGACAGATGGGGTAAAAGGTCTACACTTCAGCTACTCTCTCAGCTAGAGCTTTAAACTGTCAGTTTCACATGATACAATGCCAAGAGTTTATGCTTGATCAGTTAACTAAAAAACTAACCACTGATGAATCTCTTGATAAGAAATATGTATTACAGATGGTAAATAACATACAACAGGTTAGCAACCATTCCTTAAAATGTGGCTATGATGCACTGGAGGCTTCATTTAGATCAGCCATGACAGGCACAGTGATAAGAAGGCATGCATGGCTAAAGGAACAAGCTTTACCGGATCATGTTAAAGCCAAGTTGCTAGATGCTCCTATGGACAAGACAAGTTTGTTTGGTACACCTGCCCAGCAGGTTATGAAGAAAATGGAAGAAAAGGCAAAATCTGTTCAAACTGTTAAAGATTTCTTGCAGGTTCAACCCCGAAGGTTTAGCAGGAACTGGCCTGCCAAAAATTGGTCCTTTCCTGACTCCACAAAATTTCAAAGGGGCAGGAATAGACGTTCCAGAGGCAGAAACCAACCCAGAGGAGGTGCCTACAGAGGATGACAGTGGCAAGGTAACAACAGAGGCACAGACACAGCCACTGCCACTACATCAGCACAACCACAGTGACTTAATCCTAACTCCGCCTACCAGGGAACAAATAGCAGCTCCTCTAGGCGGAAAGTTAACCTTATTTTCAAAGAACTGGCACTACATAACAAAAGACAAGTGGATTTTACAAACCATAGATCAAGGTTACCGGTTTCACTTCCACACTTTACCAGTCAAAAGAGGAATGCCAAATCTACCTCCAAATCAAAAACAGAGGCTCTACCAGATAATGGAGTTAGCCAACATGAGAGCTGTGGAAAGAGTGCCAACAGCAGAACAAGGAAAGGGTTCTATTCCAGACTATTCCTAGTTCCAAGAAAGGAAAAAGTTGGAGACCAATTCTCGATCTGCCCACCTTAAATACATACATCATTGTCCCAAAATTCAAATGCTGACCCTACAGCAACTTCTTCCCATGCTGGGCAAGGAGTCTTGGCTGGTAACTCTAGATCTCAAGGAGGCATACCTGCACGCCCCATTCGACCAATCTGCAGAAGATACCTCAGATTTCTTGCAGGATCAGAGCACTATCAATTCTCAGCATTGCCCTTTGGCTTATCTACTGCCCAGAGTATTCACAAAATGCCTGGCATCAGTAATCGCCATTGCAGACTACAGGGAATTCAAATTTACCCATACCTGGATGACTGCCTGCTACAAGGGACAACAAAAGCAAGCTGACAACAGATTTACAAAGGGTCATTTACTTGCTACAAGGACTGGGATACACAGTCAATTTACAAAAGTCAAGGCTGATACCATCCCAAACAAGGACATTCTTGGGCTGAATTGGACACAGTACAACAAATGGCATTCCTGACTACAGAAAAACAAAAGAACTTCCACTTTACTTCTTGGCACTAACAAAACTGAACAAGTTAACAGCAAGAAAATTTCTGCAGGCCTTGGGCTTCATGGCATCATGCATAATCTTGGTCCCATTTGCCAGACTACATATGAGGAAACTACAGTGGTACCTAAAGAATTTATGGTCCCAACACAGACACAGTCTAGAAACAGAAATCCCACTAATTCCATGCTTAAAACAGGAGTTCCTATGGTGGCTGCAGGCATGCCAGTCAAACCCAGGCCTACCCTTTCGCAGATGTCAACCAAGCCAGACCATCACAACAGACGCTTCAGACCTAGGATGGGGCCCACATGCTGGACAAATGCGTGCAAGGATTGTGGACACAGGATCAACTTCACCTGCACATCAATCTAAAAGAAATGCTGGCAGTAAACTGGCAATCCAAAAGTTCAAACCATTCCTCAAAGAGGGCCAGTTGATGATAAGGACAGACAACACCACAGTCATGTGGTACATCAACAAACAGGGAGGCACTCATTCATACCCCTATGCAGAATGACCTTGGAGCTGTGGACCCTGGCACTCAGCTACAACATTCAGTTACAGGCAATATTTGTACCGGGAAAGACAATACTCTAGCAGACATATTAAGCAGAACCACTGGATGCCCACGAATGGAAACTGCACCCGGACATCTTCAAGACCATCTCAAAGAAATGGGGAATGCCACAGATAGACCTATTCGCATCACCTCTCAATCACCAGCTCAAAAATTCTGCACAAGGACATTCCATCCACTAGCATGGAAAGTGGACTCACTCTCCTTCAACTGGAAAGGCCTAACAGCATATGCATTCCCACCTCTTCCTTTGATACACAAGGTACTACTAAAAATCAAGGAAGAACGTCCAAGGATAATCCTGATAGCCCCAAACTGGCCAAGACAACACTGGTACCCACTACTGAAGAGCATGTCTCGAACAATATGTGGCCAATACCCTGATGCCTTTGATGTTAACTCAGAACAACTACAGCATCATACATCCAAACCTAAAACGCTACAACTGACTGCATGGAACATCACATAGCAGCAGCTAATCCAGAACTTTCTCAAAGAGTTAAAGACATTATTCTTGAAGCACGAGACCTTCAACAAGAAGGAACTATGCTGGAAAATGGAAAAGGTTTGTCATTTGGAGTACCGAAGAGGAAAAGATGTGTCAAACATAGATATGCTCTAACATTCTGGAGTATCTGGCGAACTTCTTCATTCAGGCCTGTCCTACTCCTCCATCAAGATACATGCATCAGCTATTTCAGCAGAATACAGCTTTGATCCACCTGTTTTTCGCACCCTTTGCTCAGGCAGTTCCTCAGAGGAATCAAGAATGTAAAACCTCCAAGGAAACCACCATTACCAGCTTGGGATTTAAACTTTGTGCTAGAAAAGTTGACACTATCACCCTTTGAACCAGCAGCAACAGCAGACCTACAACACCTGTCATGGAAAACTGCTTTCCTACTGGCAATTACTTCAGCAAGGAGGGTTTCAGAACTACAGGCCTTAATGGCAGCGCAACCCTTCCTAATCTTCCACCAAGATAGTGTCCATGAGGACTAATCCTACATTTATGCCCAAGGTGGTATCCAGAGTATCTTTGAACCAGGCAATCCACCTACCTACCTTCTTTCCCAACCCACAAAACAGAGGGAAAGAATACTGCATACCTTGGATGTACATAGACAGCTACGCTACTACTTGGACAGAACAAAAAATAGCAGAAAGACTGACCAACTTTTTGTAGCCTATGCAACAGGAAGGGAAGGAAAAGCTATTTCCAAACAGACAATCTCCAAATGGATAGGAAATTGCATAATGATACTGTTACTCCTTCCATGGAAAACCAATTCCACAGAACATAAGACCTCATTCTACAAGAGCAACAGCCACTACCACAGCCTTCTTACGAGGAGTGGCAACCAAAGACATTATTGAGGCGGCTACTTGGACCTCCGTGCATACATTTGCCAAGCATTATAATTTGCCTCTATATTCCAGATCCCGAGCAGGGTTTGCCACTGCTGTACTGCAAGGGATCCTAAACACACCATAATCTACTTTTATCCTCCTCCCTAGTTGGCTATGGTATTCTACCCACTTGTTATGACTGCAGATGCATCCATGAAGGACATAGTACAGTTTTGTACCTACCATAAATGTAGATGTCCGAACTGGATAGCATCTGCAGTCAGGATTACCCTCCCTCCTTCCCCTCTGTGGTACTCCAAGGTGTTTACCCTCCTAATAGCTAGCTGTTGGGGGGGAGTCTTTTATGGTGTATTTGTTTGTATATATGTACATATATGCTTATTGTTGTGTTTACCTCTATCTATTTGGAAACATTGGCATCTATCCAAATTTTAGCCTGCAAGAGGGCTACTGGCATCTGGGGCAAGAAACACTGAGGAAAATGGCGTGGGCTGATGCTTTTATACCCGAAGACCAACAGAGATGACGTCGGGTGGAGTGCGACATCAGCCGAAGCCGGACCCGGACTTTGGAATCCGGCCGACTGCAGGGCTGCCTGACGACAGGACAACCCACTTGTTATGACTGCAGATGCTATCCAGTTCGGACATCTACATTTATGGTAGGTACAAAACTGTACTATGTGAGACCGTGTAGGGTTCCCAGTCTGTAGAGGAGCAAGTTAGTATGCTGTGAGTAGGGTATATTAGGCTGGACGTCATGTGTCTGTAGTAGGTCCAAGTATCCATTGTGAGCTTCTTGGGACATGGAGGGTGACCTGTACCTGACTAGGAAATGGTATGGGAGTTTGTCTATGGTGATCTGCACATAGAGAAACTTCAAAACATCATCCTGTTTGACTACCAGAGAGGTATGCTTATTATTGATGTATATTGAGACAGTTCCAAGTTTAGCCCTTGCAACCTTGCACTGCCCGGGTGCTGTCCCCCCCCCCCCCTTGCATTCCCTGGATGTTCACAAACAATTAAGATTTCTTTACAGATAGAAAAAAAATAGAAGGCCTTGTTTATTTTTCCCTTTTATTTCTCCAAAGGGAAGAAGTTAGAAGGTGTTTTCTCTTATTTCTTTCATCTGTCCAAGCCAAATGTTGGGTGCTGAACAGCTTGCTGGGTCTATTCTGGCCTTTTACTAGTACCCTTAGCCTCATACTTCAAAATTATTTTCTGTCATCTCCTTGTGCCATAATTAACCTCATCTCTGAGTTCTGTGCTGCAGTTAACCTTTACTGTAAAATCCTAATTGTGTTACTGTTTAGATGCTTACCTTGTTTCAGTGTACATGTATCTTTAGTATTTTTAACCTTTTCTCAATTCCTTTGCAGTGACAAGGAGGTGGGCTTTGTGTCATCTTAGTCTGTTTAAAAAAACTCTTATTGATATTCATGTAAGCCATTTTCCTATAGCTAAACTCACTAAACTAGATATAAATCCCTATGTCACAAGATGGGTTGCCAACTGGCTCACTGACAGAACCCACACTGTAAAAGTTGCAGACTCCAAATCTGACCTCAAACCAGTGACAAGTGGAGTATCACAGGGTTCAGTCCCGGGACCTCTCCTGTTTGGTATCTACTTCTCTGAAGTACAGGCTAACACAGAAGGCCTCTGGCTAACGAAGTTCGCAGATGACTGCAAACTAAGAGCCATAGTCAAGTCTCCAAATGATGTGGACATCCTACAGAAGGGCCTCTCTGCGACAGATGCCTGGTGTCAAAGCCATGGCCTCAAGCTCAATGCCAAAAAGTGCAGTGTCATCCCCTTTGGTAAAAACTCTGTACCCATGAACTACTACATAGGTAGCAATCTACTTAACACCGAATGTGTGATGAGACCTTGGGACACAAGTGGACAGTAGTCTCTCCTTTGATAGCCACATTGCCACAGTAGTCAGGAAGTCCTTCTACGTGGCACACCTCATCATAAAAGGGTTCTCATCCAGGAAAAAATAGGTCATTGTTCCCCTCTACTCGACACTCATTAGGCACATTATAGAGTACAATGCCCTTTTTGGAATGTACCTCACAAGACATCTGCAGCAGCTGGAAAGGCCACAGAAGTACCTCACAGAGGATTACTGGCCTCAAACAAATGCCCTACACTGACCGCCTCGAAAAACTCCAGCTTTATTCCGTAGCATATCGCCTACTCTGAGGTGATCTCTGCCTAACATATAAAGCTATGTCAAACCCAGAGCTGTTGGATGTGCTACACCTAAAGAAATCCCAATCCCTCTGAGCTACACGCTCTAGGCATGTAAACCTTGTCACCACAATAAACAGGACATGCTGGAGGGATAGATTCCTGTCCCAGAGACTTCCCATACTCTGGAACAGGCTACCCATCTATGTCAAGCAAAGTTCTTCATTAGCACTCTTCAAGAAAAATCTTGAGTGGGTGGGAAATAGGAAATACATCCTGGAGATGACTTCTGTGTCTGCTCGACAGTGGCACAGGAAAATAACTTTCTTGGGTGGCGTAAGCCAGGGAAACCTTATTGGCTAGGCTTACGTAGGCCCTTGGGCCGATAGCCTAGTACCTACCTTTGAACCAATAATACCTTAAACCTCTTGCTTCAGAGGCTTCATGGGATATATGCAAATCGCCCTTAATGATATCAGGTGTTTCAGCCAAATGGCAATTACATACTTAGAAGTCTAGCTTTGCTAGATTTTTCTTTGTGTTTTTTAACCAGTTGGTTATCTGTATGACCTTTAGTCTTTGTTTTAGCTTGTTAGTTGGGATATTTTGTAGACACCATAATGTTTATGGATATCAGCTGGGTATGACATTTAGCTGAAACACCTGATATCCTTAAGGGGTGATTTGCATATATTCCATGAAGCCTCTGATGCAAGATGTTTAAGGTATCACACAGATGTTCATCGTGTTTCACTGTTGCTGTCATTACTCTTGGGTTATCCTGCTGGCAGGCTACCCGCAGTCGGCCAGAATTCCAAAGTCTAGGTCCGGCGTCGGTTGCTGTCGCCTCTTCCCTGACGTCAGTGCACCAGGGGTATAAAAGATGCAGCCGACGCCATTTTCTTCAGTCTTTCTTGCCGCGCAGTGCCCGAAGCAAAAGCAGTTCGCAAGTGCCGGTCGGCCGACTCCTGAGATTTTCGAATCCGAATTTCAGAACCAAAGTCTTCATTAAAGCTAAGTACCCCATTGGGGAAACCTTTTTCTTGCTCCAGTCCGATGTCCGAAAAAGTTAATAATTGCATTTCTTGTGGGAAGCAAATACCTCATAAGGATTTTCATTCTTACTGTATTCCTTGGCTAGGCCTTGATCACAATGTTGCTAGCTGTCTGTTTTGTGCTAGATTTAACCAACACACTGTCAAGCGTCTGTTCGATTTTGCATTTCATTATTTTGGCCGAAGATTTAATTTTATAATGCTGTCAGACCAGCCGACAACCGGAGTTTACAAACAACGCAAGGACAAGGAAAAGGATAGGCATCCGAGGTCCAAAACCGACGACGAGGCCTCTGCTAGGCCAGTCGCCGGTTCTCAGTGAGGCGCTTTCGCAACCCCTGGCGCCCGCTACCTCAGAGCCACAGGCCGCTTCCGACTCCCACGTGGAGCCAACTGGGCCTCTGGGTACTCAAGGTATTGGACACTCGGAAATCATTCCCTCAGATGGATCCGGAGCCGCTGAGCAGGCATCGGCTTCTGAGGGTGTCTTCAGACCTACACAACTATATATTAAGCCATTTTCAGCTTCAAAGACTAAAGCAGCTCTAAAGACAAAGAAACAAGTACAGCATTCTCCTACTCAGACTTCCATGCCTAAAAAACAGATGCTCAAAATGGCCGAAGATCTAATTACATTGATCAGGGGCTCCCATCCCCCTCCTGATAAGAGGCCTAGGCAAGAGACATAGTATCATTCTTCTGATCAGGTTTCTATTTCCTCTGATTCCTCTTCTGAACAGGATTTCTCCATGCTTCCCTATGAGTATTCTGATGCTGAAGAATCCATTCCTTCAGCCTCTCCTCCTGAGGATTATTCTTTTGGGGAAACCCTGCATACCATGAGGGAGCATTTCCACTGGGAGAGCCAAGATTATTCTGAATCTAAGAAAAGGCTCAGAGACTTTCTGCTACTTCCTCAGCACAGACCCCTTGCTATTCCACGTGTTCTAGACATTGTAGATGATGTATTTTCAGAGTCCGGCCTGTCCCCTGACTCTCTACCCCCTGCACATGCTAAGCCAGACAGATACTACAGGGTCCCAGATTCTCATAAATTCCTATACAAAAACCCCACCGCTGACCTAGAAGCTATATCTCAAGGTCCCAAAGGGGTTAAAGCTTCCACTGCAAAAAACCCTGTCCCCTCTGATAGGGATTCTAGGGCTATAAGACAGATGGGGGAAAAAAGTCTACACTTCTGCTACCCTGGCTGTAAGGGCTTTAAATTGGCAGTTTCATATGCTTAAATATCAGCAATATTTAATGTCACTGCTTAAACAGAAATTGTTGACAAATACTGAATGTTCAGTGAACAAGGAATTGCAGGATTTATTGCATGCAGCTGAACAAGTGGGAAAGCATACTTTGCAGTGTGGTTATGATTCACTGGAGGCCTCTTGCAGGGCCGCAGTTACAGGTTCTGTGATTAGAAGGCATGCTTGGTTAAAGGAACAGAATCTGCCTGATCATGTTAAAGCAAAATTATTAGATGCACCATTACAGCATGACACTTTGTTTGGTACTAAAGGAGAAGAGGTGCTGAAAAAAATGGAGGATAAAGCAAAATCCATGCAGACAGTCGAGGATTTCTTACAGGTACAGCCACCCAGGTTTAGCAGGAACTGGCCTTCTAAAAATTGGTCCTTTCCAGTATCAGACAGACCACAAAGAGGCAGCTACAGGCGTGCCAGAAGCAGATCTCAGCCCCAAGGCTTTATACAGGCCTAAACAATGGGGTGCTCCTACCTCCAGAAGCGGAGAAGACAAATCGCAACCTTACAGGAAACAGTCCCAATGACTTTCCTCTACCAGATCCAAGCACTTTTCTTTTGGCAGCCCCCTTAGGGGAAAACTAGCATTTTTTTCATCAAATTGGAAAATGGTTACCCAAGACAAATGGATCCTGAACATAGTGTCCCAAGGCTACAGGTTCCATTTTCACACTCTACCAAGGTCAAAAGGTATGTCAGACCCTGCCACACAATCAATAGGCAGAGGCACAAAAACAAATTACAGCCCTCATGGACATGAGGGCCATTCAGCAAGTAGCGCAACAAGAGCAGGGGCAAGGATTTTACTCCAGATTTTTCCTAGTACCCAGAAAGGACAAAACCTGGAGACCATTACTGGACCTGTCTATACTAAATACATTTCTGGAAGTTCCAAAATTCAAAATGTTGACTGTACAGCAGCTACTGCCCATGCTGGGCAAGAAGGCTTGGCTCGTAACTTTGGACCTAAAAGAGGCATACCTGCATGTCCCAGACAGTTTTGCAGAAGATACCTCAGACTCATAGCTGGCTCAATGCATTACCAATTCTTTGCACTGCCCTTTGGCTTATCTACTGCGCCCAGGGTCTTCACAAAATGCCTGGCACCAGTAATTGTGTTTTGCAGACAAAAAGGAATTCAAATATATCCCTACTTGGACGGCTGCCTAATTCAAGCAGAGAACAAAGACATTCTTCTAAAGCATTTGGCGTTTGTAAAAAGATTACTAATTGGCCTAGGGTACACAGTAAACGAAAAGAAATCAAAACTAGTGCCCTCTCAAGAGATAATATTTCTGGGTGCAAGCTTAAATACAACTGCCCAGCTGGCTTATCTCACGCCGGACAAACAAAAGCAACTGACTACTTACTTCAAGAAATTGGCAACAAAAAAACACTTATCTGCAAGGAAAATCCTGCAGGTCTTGGGTTTTATGTCATCCTGCATTCTACTAATTCCATATGCAAGACTACATATGAGGAAACTACAATGGTATCTAAAAAGTGTTTGGACTCAGCATTGCCACAGCCTGGAGACAGTAATTGCACTCATTCCCTGCCTGCAACAGGAGTTTCGATGGTGGGCAAAAGCCTGTCACCACAACAAGGGTCTGCCATTCAGTTTACCCACAGCCAGACAGACACTGACAACAGATGCATCAGATTATGCCTGGGGGGCCCATATGGCAGGAAAACGTATTCAGGGCACATAGCCTGCAAACCAGAGGCAACTTCACATCATTCAAAAAGAGATGCTAGCTGTTCAAAATGCCCTGACAGCTTTCAAGGACCTGCTTCATCCGGGACAGTTACTGATAAAGACAGACAACACTACGGTCATGTGGTACATAAACAAGCAGGGAGGTACACATTCCTACCCCCTCTGCAGACAAGCAATGACCTTATGGAACACAGTATTGGCTTTTCAAGTTCACCTGCAATCACAATTCCTGCCAGGAAAAACAAATACTCTGGCAGACTAAGCAGAAACCTCATGTATCCCCATGAATGGAAACTGGATCCACAAGTCTTCAGCATGATAATAAGGTATTGGGGATGCCCAGACATAGATCTATTTGCCTCCCCTCACCACTGCAAATTGCAGAGATTTTGCACAAGGATTTATCACAAGCAAGCATGGAAAGTGGACGCCCTATCCTTCAGCTGGAAAAATCTAACAGTATATGCTTTTCCCCACTGCCTCTCCTTCCCAGGGTACTCCTAAAGGTCAGACAAGAGAAGCCAAAAATTATACTGATTGCACCAGACTGGCCACGCCAGCACTGATGCCCAATCCTAAAGAGCTTGTCTCAAGGTCCAGCATGGATATTGCCTCAGACATCTCACTTGCTGACCCAACAAAACAATCAGATCCTGCACAGCCAACTCAGGACCTTAAATCTGGCAGCATGGCAGATAATGTAGCCATTCAGAACACTCCTCTTTCAAAAGCTGCTATGGATGTTATCTTGGAGGCCAGGAGGCCCAGTACCAGAAAATCTTATGCAGAAAAATGGAAGAGATTATGTGCTTGGAACCAGGAACAAGGCATTGACACGGGTGTACCAAATATCCCTCAGATTTTACAGTACCTAACTGAGATGCTGAACAAAGGCCTTTCTTTCTCATCAGTTGATTCATGCCTCTGCCATTTCAACCCATTACAATACGGAACCACCTATTTTTTTCTCATCCTTTAATAAGGCAGTTCCTCAGAGGAGCAGAAAACATTAGGCCTCCAAGGAGAGCACCAATTCCGGCCTGGGACCTCAATTATGTTTTGGAAAAACTCACACTGCCTCCTTTCGAGCCAGCATCAACAATAGATATAAAATTCTTATCCTGGAAAACAGCTCTGCTCCTAGCATTAACCTCTGCAAGGCGAGTTTTGGAGTTACAAGCACTCATGGCTGTGGAACATTTCATCATTTTTCACCCCAGCAGGGTTTCAACAAACCCTACATTTATGCCTAAGGTGGTGTCCAGTGTGGCCCTCAACCAAACCATTCACTTGCCTACCTTTTATCGAAATCCACAGAACAAGGGTGAGAAAATTCTGCATTCTTTGGACATACACAGGCAGTTACACTTCTACTTGGACAGAACTAAAGCTTTCAGAAAGACTGAGCAACTTTTAGTGTCATATGCTGTAGGATCACAAGGAAAGGCTATCTCAAAACAGACCATTTCTAAATGGATAGGCCACTGCATCCGTTTCTGCTATTTTCAACATGGCAAATCAGTGCCTAAGGGCATTAGGCCTCATTCCACCAGAGCAGCAGCCACTTCAGCAGCCTTCCTCGGAGGAGTACCAACTAAAAATATCTTAGAGGCTGCAACTTGGAGTTCAGTGCACACCTTCACAAAGCACTACCACTTACCTCTTTACTCTAAGTCCATAGCAGGTTTCGCCACTGCAGTTCTGCAGGGCCTCATAGCCTCTCCTAATCCTATTTAGCCCAGCCACCCATCCTCAGCTTTGGGATTCAACCCAAGAGTAATGACTGCAACAGTGAAACACGATAAACATAGTACAGTTGTGTACCTACCATAAATTTAGATGTTCGAATGTATTCACTGTTGCAGTCCAGGTTACCCACCCACCATCCCCCTTTTTCTTTGCTTGGATTTGTTTGCACTTCTCTATCCTATACAACCTATTTGGTGTATTTGCTTGTAGATGAAGGAAATGTTGTTTTTGTGCATGCATTGTTATTGGCATATTTTTCAGCCTACCAGTTTGGGGGCACCTGACATCTGGGGCAAGAAAAACTGAAGAAAACTGCATTGGCTGCATTTTTTATATCCCTGGCGCACTGACATCAGGGAAGAGGCGACAGCAACTGACGCTGGACCTAGACTTTGGAATTCTGGCCGACTGCGGGTAGCCTGCCAGCAGGATAACCCAGGAGTAATGACTGCAACAGTGAATACACTTGAACATCTACATTTATGGTAGGTACACAACTGTACTTTAGAAGTCTAGCTTTGCTAGATTTTTCTTTGTGTTTTTTAACTAGTTGGTTATCTGTGTGACCTTTCTACTCTGTTTTAGTTTGCCTCTTACAATAGGGAATAGTTTCAAGAAATGTGGCTGATGTGGCCACAAAATTTTGCTTTAGGATGCTAATGTTTGCATAGTGTGCCTGAAGCCGTAACATTTGGATGCTTACTGCTCCATCAGGAAGGTTTTCAGGCTGTGGTCTCTGTAGGAATAAACCCATTTTGAAAGGGCTTCTTCCCCCAGACAATTAATCTTTCCCCTGGAGACAAAGTAAGAAAAGAAATGAGGAAATTGAAAAAAAAAAGAGACTGGAACTGAGGAGGTGTAAGCCAGAAGAAAAGTGTCTGTGTACAGCTTCTAAAATTCCAAGAATGGACCATTCAGTCTCTGCTAGCACTGGTTTTAGTGCAGAAGTCTCTCCTCCAAAGATTCAGAAAACAGCTTTCATAGGATAATAGGAGGTTACTAGGCTAATGGCCCTAGGTCCCTTACAGGCCTAGCCACATTCGGCCCTTGTTCCCATGAGTGTCCATTTAAAGCAGACACTAAAATCGGCACCTATTGCCCCTGTCCAAGCGGGACACAGGGGAACCCCCTGGGTGAATTTCCGATTATCCATTCAGCCATCCAAGGTGTGTTTAAATAGGCTCACCGAGGTGCTCTGTTTAACATGAATTAGAAGCCTGTTCCAAAGGTGAGGCAACCTTAGATGAAGCTGCCCTTCCAGCAGGTTCTGTCGATGTTGCATACCAGGTTTAGGTCCTTAGAGCAACTGACACGTGTGTGCCTTTTGACTTGCGAATGTGCAGCATTCACATTAAAGCAGGGTCAGAGATTGCCTTATGTGCAAGGCACAGGTCACCTTGGAGTAGTCTGTGCGATACGGCGTAAAGTGAGTGATTTCAGTCTGTCCACTTATGACAGATGCTGGAGACCCTGAATTTTCTTTGTAAGGATCCTCTTGTGGTCTCTTCAGTTGCTGCAGTTGCTTGGTAAGGTACATTCCAAAGGGAGCATTGTACTGTATTATTGGCCAGATGAGGGAAGAGTACAGGGGGGTTATAACCTCTTTTTTTCTGGAGGCAATGCCCTTACTTATGAGATGAGCAATATAAAATGCCCTTCTTACCACTGTGGGGACATGGTGATCAAAGGTAAGGTTGCTGTCAACCGATGTGCCCAGGTCTCTCACCACTGAATGGATGCTTAAGGTATTGCTGTTGATGTGGTAGTTTGCAGGAACATCACCCTTGTCAAATGGGATAATAATGCATTTTTTTGTATTTTATTTAAGACCATGAGTTTGGCACCAATCATTAGTCTGCGCAAGTCCCTCTTGCAGGATGGTTGACATCATTAGGGGACTCCGTGACCGCTCCCAGTTTGCAGTCATCGGCAGACTTTCTCAGCCACAGACCTTTAGTTTTTGCTTGGACTTTGGAGAAGTAGATTCCGAACAGTAGGGGTCCCAGAACTGATCCTTGTGGAACAGCACTGGTTATGAGTTTGTTGGAGGAGGTGGAATCCCCAATTTTGTCAGTTGCATCTGTGAGCCAGTTTGCAACATACCTGAGAATATATGGGTTTATTACCCAACTGGGATGAGTTCATCAATGATGCCTGAATGGGGGGTTGTGTCAAAGGCCTTGGCTAAGTCCTGGTAGGTCATATGCACAGATTTACTCTCATCTAGGGCTTTGGTGGCTGTCTCGAAGAAGGCCACCAAGTTAAACAGACATGATCTTTCCCTGCCAAAGCCAAACTGGGTGGGATCAAGCATTAAAGAGATTTCCTGTACCTGTGTTGATAAGGTCTATGATGATTCGCTCCATGGCCTTACAGAAAAGGTTGGTAAAGCTAATGGGTCTGTAGTTTTCATGATCCATGGATGCACCCTTTTGTGCAAAGGGATGACTGTAGCTGTTTTCCATTTCTCTGGAATTAATCCAGTACTTAAGCTGTGATTGATTGAAAAGCGTACCCAGTGGTGATGCTGATTCCTGTTTTAACCCATGTAGAGCAGCCTAGGATGTTATTGAGTCCCTTAGAGGCTGTGTTTTCTGGCCTTGGAGAGGGTGTTTAAGACCTGCACCTTAGCGGTACTAGGAGGTAGACAGGTGGTGGGGATGATTTAGGGTATGTGTAGTGGGGACAGGGGGGTGAAGTTTTCAATGAACTTGTCAGTCAGCAGGTTTGCTGAATCCATAGGTTCTGAATATGTAGTATCATAGTACCATTAACTACAGGTTCAGTGCAAATCTGGGACTTTCCTTTGAGGTTATGGATGTAACTAAGGAATCGTGTACGGGTTGTCCTTACTTGTGGAAGCTAATTTGGATTCATAGTTAGCTTTAGAGGACTTCACAAGGAGTCTTATTTGCTTGCTTAAGTTGGGGAGGGAGTGTGTTTCCAGCTTTGAGTCCATTCCTTCCTACTCTTAGCCAGCAATTTCTTTCTCTTACTGTAAAGCCTGTTAATGGCAGATGTCCACCAGGCAGGTTTGATAATGTTCCATTCCCATGTTGCAGTATTCTGCATGAGAGGTAATCCCTTCAGTCTTGCATATGTACGGCCAGTATCCAAAAGATTTCAGTTCCTCTGTGGTGTGTCAGACGTGGACGAGATTTCATGGGCCATAAAGGTGACGGCACTCACTAGCCCTCAACTTTTTCAGCTGCCAGTCGTATGCCAGGTGTTCCTGTTACTGCCAACGTCGCATTCGTTGTTCAGATAAGTACCCCATTTGGGGACCCTTTTTCAGTCCTCCTAATCTTGATTATTGCTTGTTAATGTCATCCAGAAAGGGGAAGTTCAGTGTGGACACCAGATCCCTCTTAAGGACGCCCACGATAAGTGCTTTTTCTGTTTGGGAAAATCTCACGACTATAAGGCCTGTCCTGTTTGCCAGGCGTTCATACCGAAAACTTTGGGTAGTCGCTTGCATGCTTTGAACTTGTACTTCGAGAACTAATGTCTGAAACTTCTCACACTTCGGATCCCCGCAGAACCGCCAAAAAAGAAGGCCAGGACCTTACAGCCTTCGACTACTGCTGACTCTCTTCCGGCTGACTCCCAACCTGTGGCCGACATAGGCCTGGTTTCAGGATCAGGTTCCGGATCCACCACTTCAGAGGTTGTGGGTACCTGTAAGGATGCCGCACCATCCACAGGCGAGAGCACATCCACTGAGGCTATTCCGGCACCGCTAGCCGATGCCGGGGGGGAACCAGCATTTCATGGGGAGTTGTCTGAGCCTTCCGACCCTTTGCAATAACTGGTTTCCAGGCAGACATCCACTGCCCCTTTTAAAATAAGGGAAAAGAGACATCATGTCTCCCCCTCTTCAGAAAGCATGCCTAATTGGCAGGCTTTCCACCAGAGTCATTTCAGTGCCTTCATGATTCTGAGGCGTACACCTACTTCTACCTCCACTTCTCCTAAAGCCCTGAGCCCCTGCCTGCAGATCAAGCTCCCAGGGAAGAGGAGGTCCTTTCAGATTCCTCTGAGGAATCTCTTTCCTACAACTCCCAACTCTGTTCACCCTTGGGATACGTATCACCAGAGGAAAAGTCACTGGACCCTGATTCTCCTGTAGAAGATCTGACCTTCAGTGAGACTATTAGCAGGTTGAAGGAACACTTTAAATGGGATTCCTCAGAAATGTCTGAGGTACAAAAGAGGTACTACGACCTTATTAAAATGGAAACCCCTAGCCCATCTGCTGTTCCTCCCATCCTCCCTGCCTTCCAAGATGGCTTTTCTTCTGCATCTCTGAACCCTGACACTCAGTCTACTGCCCCACGCAGACCAGATAAGCTTTACAAAGTACCTGACTCTGCTAAGTATATTATAAAGTGCCCACCTGCTGACACAGCTGCTATATCTGTTGTCACTGACAAGCCACTAAACTCTTGCCTACTACCACTATTCTCGCAGCTGACAAGGACAGCAAGACAATAGAAAGATTAGGCAAAAAGATTTATACTACTACTACTTTGGCTTTCAGAGCCACAAACTATCAGACCCACATGCCCAAGGACTTCTTGTCTCTCTTACAATCTGCCACTAAACATTTGGCAGATCTTTCTATTCCAATGTTGCAGTATTGTATTAGTGGGTTTACCCTTCTTCTGAGTAGCTTGTCCAGCCAGGTTTCTAAAGCTTTTCCAGTCCCTTATGGTGCGTCGGACGTCTGATGTGGATGCAGGTATGCGGGCCATATAGGTGACATCTGTACACACCAGCCCTCAGAACTTCTCAGGAACCAGCCGTACGCCAGGTATTCCTGCTACTCGCTGACGTGGGATTTGCTTCTCATTAAAGATAAGCATCACGTCGGGGCCTTTTTCTTCAGTCCTTTTGTATTTTATAGTCTGTTCATGTCCGGTAAGAGTTGAATGCAACTTTGGTCGTCAAATTCCACATAACTATACCCAGGACCAGTGTCTCTTTTGTCTGGGTAGGGATCGCGATTACTGAAACTGCGCCATCTGTAAATTGTTCCGTCCCCAAGACCCTTCAACGCTGCTTACAGGCTCTCGATTTATACCTTGAGAACCAGCGCCTAAGACGGATAGTTGTCGGTGTGGAAGCCGCCTCTGATGCCCCATCCAAACCACCAAAGAAGAGGGCCAAGTCCATGCAGCCTAGTACTTCCACTGCACCTCTCTCTGCCGCTCCTCAGCCTGTAACCGCCATCAGCTTGGCTGAGGTCCTGGCTTCTGCCACTACTGATAGAGTGGGTACTTTTCAGGAGGCCGCACAATCTAGCGTGGATGTCACATCCAGGGAGGATGTACTGGTGCCTGCTACAGATGCTGAGGGGGGGACCAGTACCTTCGATGGGCACTTTGGACCCGGCCTCCGGCGCTCCAATGATTTCTTCCAGGCCTGCTGCCAGCCAGACATTGGCTAGGCCTTCTAAGAAAAAAAAAGAAGTTATGTACTCACCATAATGTTCCATCTGAGTAGTTGTACTTAATTTGTCTTCAACCTGTGGGATACGGATCCACATTGGATCCGAGCCGGCAAAGATTACTAGCATCAGCTCTGAGCTCCAGACTCCTCCCCTTACGCATAATACACCTCCACTGCCTTCCATCCCTAGATCAAGTTTGGTGAAACTATTCTTATAACCCGACCTGATAACATACTTGTGACCTCTACAGCAGCCCATAGGCTGAATATGCGCCAAAGGTCCGGGGGAAGGAGGGAGGGACGGTTGAAGACAAATGAAGTACAACTACTCCGATGGAATATTATGGTGAGTACGCAACTTCTTTATCTGCAGTACTTTACTTCATTTGGTCTTCAACCTGTGGGACAGAGTCCCCAGCTACTAAACTCCTGGGAGGCCCTTATGGAAGGATATTCGGGAGCACCACAGAGCCAAAGGATGCTCTCCTTCTAGATGTCAAATCCAATTTGTAATGGGAAATAAATGTATAAGATGAGGACTAAGTAGCTGCAGAGCAGATGTCGTCCAAAGATACCCTAGACCAGAAAGCTGCAGATGTAGCCATGGAATGAGCTTTAACCTGACCTGGAGGAGACATGCCTTTGTCCTTGTAGACCTGCAGGATGCATGAAGAAATCCACCTAGCTATAGTGACCTTGGAAATATGTTTGCCCAAAAAGGGTCAATGGAACAAAACAAACAATTGATCAGATTTACGAAATTTTTTTGTCCTGTGTAAGTAGAATCGTAATTGTCTGTGAACATCCAACATGTGTAGTTTGTATTCCATCCTGTTGGTAAAATTGGGAGGAACACAGGCAAATTTATAGTTTGATTGATATTGACTGGTGATGCCACCTTAGGAAGAAAAGATGGGTTGGTTCGAAGGGAAACTCAATCTTTATGGAAAATCCTGTACAGGAATTTTATGGACAAGGCCTGTAATTCTGAAACCCTTCTAACAGAGGTAATAGCGACCAGAAGGGCTGTTTTCCACGATAGAAATTTTTGATCTGCAATAGCAGCAGGCTCGAAAGGCGGGGCGAGCAGAAGTTGGTGAACCATAGTAAGGTCCCATGGGAGGACAGGATCTTTGACCGAGGGGTGTAGCAAAAAAGTAGAAAACAACAAAATAGAACTGATATCACCAAAGAACAACAAAAGCCAATAAAATCCAAAGGTAGCAAAAAAGTGCCTGTAATAAAGGCTTTACACAGTCTAGAAGATGCCAAGGTTGCAGAATTCTCGCCCACATAAGAATGAGAAATGGGCAGCCAACTGAACTTTGACAGTAGAAGAACTAGCACCATGCTGGAAAATAGCTAGAAAATCAAGAATGGTGGAAATAGGAGCTGTGAAAGGGTCTAAAATCCTCTGAGAGGCCCAGAAAGAAAAAAGTTTCCACTTGCTGCGATAAACCTTTCTGGTTGAAGACTTATGAGCTGCCACCAAAATAGACTTAACTGAGGAGGAGAGTCCGGGAGTCCTAGCAATTACGGGAACTGGAGCAGCCAATCCGTGAGCTTCAGGCTGTCCAGACTCGGATGAGGCACCCCCAATGGGTGTGAGATCAGATCCTGAATGGGGATCTAGGATCCAAGGTGGAGCCAGAAGGTGAGACCAAAGAAAGGGGAACCAAACCTGGCGAGGCCAGAGTGGGGCAATGAGGATCCCCTTGCTCCTCAGTCGACAAGCTTTCTGCAGAAACCTCAGGATGAGAGAAACTGGTGGGTAAGCATACAGAAGACCGGGGAGGCCAAGCATGAACTAGAGCGTCTCTGGGGGACTCCCCTGGCAGGGTGTTCAGAGCGAAAAACCTGCTGCACCTCGCATTGGAAGGAGATGCGAAGAGATCGCAACAAGGTTAACCCCACTCGCTGAAGATCTGTTCCGCTACTGATAGATTCAGAGACCACTCATAAGGCATCCGAATGGTCCGACTTAGCCTGTTCGCTATAATGTTGGACCGTCCTGGAATGTGCGTTGTGATGGGAAAGCGACCGGTGGAGATCGCCCATTCCCACACTCTCATGGCCTCACGACAAAGGGGATAAGATCTGGTCCCTCCATGTTTGTTGATATACCAGACTACTGATATGTCTGATAAGAATGGCAGTCGTATCCAGAGGAAGAAAGGCGTGAAGGGCCTGCAATGCTAGAAGAACTGCCCTCATCTCTAGGACATTGATGTGCAAGCTGGTCTCTGTGGAGGACCACAGGCCTTGGACTGTCCTGCCTGAACAATGCCCCCCACCCGAGTTGGGAGGCACTGTGGTCACTGTGGTTTGGGCCGGGGCTGGAACAAAGGGTCATCCTTCCAGAATGTCCAGAGAGCTCCTCCACCATATGAGGGACGACCGACACACTTGACTTGGGTGAATAGGATAGGTTAGTGGTAAATCCAACAGGGACGACTGAACCGCTAGAGTCCACTGAAGAATCCATATGTGTAGTTGAGCACATGGTTATGGTCGCCGCCATCGAGCCTAGGGCCCTCCACTGATTCCGCTGTCAAAGTGAGACCTGCATCCTGAGGTTTTGAACTCTCTCAGAGGTTAGGAACACTTTGCCCTGGAGTGTGTTTATCCTGGAATCAATGTAGTCTATCACCTGTACAGGCTGTAGTAGAGATTTGGATGTGTTGATTGTGATACTCAAACTCAGGGCCAGAGTCAGAAAGTAGTCCCTGGTTTGGGAAAGTAGATGTCTAGTGGGAACAGTGAGGAGACAATCGTCCATGTACGGATAGACCTGAATCCTCTGAAGCCTCAGGTGAGCCGCTACAACCGCCATCAATTTGGTAAACACCCTGGGGGCTGTGGTGAGATCAAAGAGTAGAGCTCGAAATTGATAATAATTGGCCCCTAGCTGGTATCAGAGGAACCTCCTGGAGCTTCTGTGCATTTTTATGTGATAGTAAGCATCCTGGAGATGTAACAAGCACATCCACAGGTACGGCATGATGAACTGTAGTGTGACCATCTGGAACTTTTCTTTGGCAACTGACAGGTTCAGGGTAGAGAGGTCCAGAATGGTCCTTAAGTTCCCCGTTTTCTTTGGCACCAAAAAGAAACTGGAGTAGAAGCCCGATCCGGACTGATCTGGGGGTTGGTTTTGATGGATTGTTTTCCTAGCAGCTTGGAAATTTCCTGTGCTGCTGCCTCCCTTTGTGTGGGTGGAACATCCGGGAGGTGTTTGGGAGATATGGGGTAACCTATGAATGGGGTTAGAATATCCTCTGGATATGATTTGAAGCACCCAGCGGTCCGTTGTTATGGACTCCTGTCGCTGGGTGCAAGGACAATCGTCCCACGACTGTCTCCAGAGTAGAGCAGCTGGGCAACCCCTCAGGGTTGATGCCCGGGTTTGTCCGATACTGGTTCTTGAGACCTGAAGTTCCACGGACCCCCTCGGTCTCTGAGTCGGCATCCATTCTGTCCCCCTCTGCCTCTAGGGGAAGAAGAGCCGTGAGTGTCCCGGGAATACTGAGACACTCAGAACCACATCTTCTTTTGCCCTCTCTGGTTCTGGGAAAAGGACCTTTGCGGGTTAGAGAAGCGGATCACGGCAGCAGACAGTGTCTTCCTGTCCTCCTCACTCTGGACTAATGTCTCCTTGACGGTCTTACCAAAAAGAGTTGAGCAGTCATAAGGGGCATTGGCAAAGGACACCTTAAAGAGTTCGGTAAGTTGGCACAACCTGAGCCAGGCATTATGCTTTATGGACATGCCAGACCCAGCCACCCTAGCCGCTCCTTCCGTCGCATGAGAGAGAAGTCGCATGGGCGTATTTGATACTGCTCTGAGTGGCCATTTTCTTGGGGAACGAAGACTTTTGCTCCTGCGACATAGACTTGGGTGGAGACTCCTCCAGCTTCTTCACTAGGTCGCGTTGGAGTCTCGTGACATGGGCCAAGTAGTTCAGCGCCCTTATTGAAAAGGTAGCTGAAGCATACACTTGCTTCCCTAGGCAGTCCATCCGTGACTCTGTCAGGAGGGTGGACCAAGGAACTTTACTGAGATTTTTCCCTCTTCGTGGCTGCTGCTACCACCATGGCGTCCACTGGGGGGAGCCCTTGTTCTAGGAAGGCCTGTCGATAGGGGGACTTAAAACCTTTTCGGGGCACTTGGGGATTGGCTCCACAGTATCTGGTTCCTTCCACGCCTGCGAGGTGATCAATTCCACTAAAGGATCCGCCGGAGGGGACACCCAAGACGTAGATGGGCCCATGCCGAAAGCCTCCAGAAACACAGATTCAGAGGAGGGCTTGGGGGCAGACCAACCTCCCCGCTGGCGCAGGATCTCCATGATGTCTCCAAAGGAGACATCATCGGGAGGTGATCTTGGGGAGCCCTCCCCATCATCTAAATCTGTACCCTCAGTGAGGGACTCTGGGGAGTCCAAGTGCTTCCTCTTGCATGTATGCTTGTGAGGCACATCTCCCGTGGGGCTCTCCGGAGAATGCTCGCAAGCCATCTGTTCCTCTGGGAGATCCGTCTGGGGCTCTTCGGGCACAGGCTGTCCCTGTGGTAAGACTATGGGGACCGTAGACAGAGCCGAGGGGGTTTGGGCGGAGTCCGAGGTGGCGGTCAGGGGCCTCGATCCAGTAGAGAGGACCCGTTCTACCACATCGAACGCCGGAGAGCAGACCTCCTGGGAAGCTAATAAGGAGGCCGGTCTCCCTGGATCTGACGTGAGTATCGGAGCCAGACCCGAAGTGGATGTAGCTCCGAGGGAGGGAACCTAGCCCAACAACATTGGAGCTGATGGAAAAGGTTCCACTACCTAGGATCTGACACCCAGGCTCCGGCTCAGAGTTGGTCGGATCCGAGATGTTCCAGGCAGCTGTCGGCATCGAGGACGCAAGGACCATCGGTGCCGACCCCCTGACCAAGGTCAACCTTGGCTCTGAGTACTCCGAAGCCGAAAGTCGGATCGGGGAAGGAGAAATGGGCTGAAAAAAGGGAAGCAAGCTCATCCCTCGTGAGGGAGGGGGGCTGGCAAGACCGCCATCTGGATCTGTGTACGAATAAAGTGCCTTATCGTAATCTTATTCAGATCCATGTCTGATAAAGAACGTGTCGACTGTGACGAGGCCACGGACTCCAACCTGGCCGGTCGGGGAACCAAGGCCCAGGAGACTGAATGTGCCTCCTCCATCTTCGGGGAGAATCTTGGAGATCAGAGCCAAGGGGCGTCTCAGATCCATGCAGACTTGCTCGGGAACGAGAGCTGCTAGGACCTCTTCCTCTTTTCCTTCGTCTTTGACTCTCTCTCCCACGCTCTACCTCTCCTCGGCTCTGCTACTACAGGCTTAGATGCAGGATGAGTCCCAGCCTGGGAGGGAGGAGAGGCCAGAGGAAGAGAAGCGGGAGAGGCAGTCACAGCAGCCTCTGTGACTGAAGCTGAAGACGAGGAAGGAGGTTCACTGGCAAGCAGAAGACCTTTGAGGGCCAACTTGGCCTTTCTATCCTTCAAAGCTCAGAGATTGAACCCCACACAAATGGAGCAATCCACATTAAGGTGGTCCACACCTAAGCACAATGCACACAGTGTGTGGCCATCCGCTGGGGAGAGCTTATGGCCACACTCTGTGCAGCGCTTAAAGATAAGCTTTCCAGCCATACTATAAGGAAAGAAGCCTTAAAAAAGAAACAGACAAAACTTTCTTTCTTTAGGCTAATAACACACACACCCACTCACCACACTGGACTGATTAAGTGGGGGGGGGGCACCACAGACTACTCTAAACTAACTCAACTACAAACCTACACTCGACACCAAAGTGATGGGAGGGGAGAAAGGGTACTTGTACTAACCTGAAACGGCTAAAAGTAACAGAAATTTTAAACAAACTTAGTCAGAATCACCCTGCTAGATGGAGCTGTAGAGATGTGATGTTTTACAAATTGTGGTAAATGAGATCTGGGGATGAAGGGCAGTGGAGGTGTATTATGGGCAAGGGGAGGAGTCTGGAGCTCGGAGCTGATGCTAGTAATCTTTGCCAGCTCGGATCCGATATGGATCCATATCCCAGAGGTTGAAGATCAAATTAAGTAAACTACTTCAGATCAGAAGACCAGACATATTTCCTGGCACCTGAGGCCTTACCTGAGTGACAGGCCTTCAGCTAGAGTCACTACAATGTTTTCTTGGCCCTCAGGCTCCACCTCTTCTCAGCCTTAGGCCTTCCTTACCTGAAAGGACTGTGAGCCAACCTGCAGAGGAGGAACTGTCTGACTCCTTAGAAGACTCTTCCCTGTCCTACTCTTACTAGATTTCATCCCCCCTGGGGTATGGATCCCCTGAAGAGGCCTCTGCTGAGCCTGATTCCTCAGTGGAAGATCCTAACCTTCAGGGACACTGTCAACCTGATGAGAGAACACTTGGATTGCTCAGACATGTCTGAAGCACAAAAAAGATTTTATGATCTGATTTAGATGGAATCACCTAATCCGTCACCTATCTCACCTGTCCAGCCTGCCTTCCTGAACGCATTTGCTTGCGGCATCCATTAATCCAGATTCCCAACCACCTGCCCCTCGAAGGGTGAACAGATTATACAGGGTCCCTGACTCAGACAAATTCCTATTCAAGTGCCCCCCAGCAGACCCAGCCACTATTTCTATTTGGGCATCCAAACTCCTCCCTACTACAACTGTCCTTGCCTGCAGATAAGGACAGCAAAGCCACGGAGAGGTGGGGAAAAATGTTACCTCTGCTACCCTAGCATTTAGGGCAACAAATTACCACTCTCACATGGCCAATTACTCTCTGGCTCTTCTGGACAAAGCCTCCAAAGAGCTAAATGACATTCCTGACTGTGCTGATTAAAGCATCCTTGTCTTCCTTACTCGGGCTTGTCTCACAAGTGAACAAGCACTCCCTTAGGTGCGCATATGATGCAGCTGAGGCCTCAGCTAGGTCAGCTGCATCAGCATCAGTGCTAAGAAGATATTCCTGGCTACGTGTGCAGCCCCTCCCTGATGACTTCAGAGCCAAGCTGCTGGATGCCCCCTTGGGCCATTCAGACCTCTTTCGTGCTAAGGTGGCTGATCTTTTCAAGTCGGTCTAGCAGAAAGGGAAAGAACGTCAAGACCTTAAGCATCTTCTTGTCTCTCCAATCCCAAAGTTCCAGAGGAACTTCCCAGCCAAGACACAAATTATAAGAAAGGCATCAAGGCCTTCAGCCCCCCTAGGTCTAGAAGACGTCCCAGGAGACAAACTGCCCAGCCAAGGAATTCTTAGGCCTCTGGCCAGAGGCCTTCCTTTCCAGACAGGGCAGGCAGTGTCCGACTGCCTGCCACCTTTCTTCACCCCACCTCCTACCACCACCCCCTTGTCCACCTGTCTCTCTGCTTGGTCTCTGTTAAACAAATGGGTCTTGTCCATACTGTGAAGGATGGATACATTATGACTTGGATCACTCCTTCTCCAAGACTTTGCCTATACCACCCCCTCCCGTATCCCAATGGTTCCTCCTTCACCGGGTCTTCAAACAACTTGGTGGTGCAAGGCACCATAGAATCAGCCACCCCCCCCCCCTCTGCTCAAGGGAAAGGTTTCTACTCAAGAATCTTTCTGGTGCACAGAAAGGAAGGACCATGGAGGCCCTAGATCTCTCCCACCTCAACCTCTTCTTACAGGTACACTCCTTCAGGATGCTCACCTTATCCACTCTTTCCCCTCATTCTCCCTCAGGCCTTCATGGTAACTGTGGACAATAAAGGAGGATTATCTTCACATTACCATAAAGCCTACCTCCAGGAAATATCTCAGATTTATAGCAGGCTCTTCTCACTTTCAATTCTGTGCATTATCTTTTGGGATGTTCTTCGTGTTTCACTGTTGCAGTCATCACATTTGGGTTATCTGCTTGCCAGGTAGCCCTCAGTCGACGTGATTAGCAAAGTCTTGGGTCCTACGTCAGTTTCTTTCTCATCTTCCATGATGTTGGGTAGTCAGGGGTATAAGGCATGCAGCCGACACCATTACATCAGTCTTTCTTGCCGTGCGGTGCCCGAAGCAGAAGCAGTTCGCAAGTGCCAGTCTGCTGACTCCTGAAATATTAATTTTTGAGTTTCAGATCCGAAGTCTTCAACTAAGCTAAGTACCCCGCTGGGAATCCTTTTTCTTGCTCTAAACCGATGTCAGTAAAATTTAACAAGTGTATTTCTTTTGGAAAGCAAATACCTCGTAAAGATTTTCATTCGTACTGCATTCCTTGCCTAGGCCCTGACCACGACGTACCTCGCTGTCGGTTTTGTGCCTTATTCATCCCCAGTACTATTCATCGTCTATTCATTTTTGCATCTAAATGTTTTGGTACTTAGTTCAATTATCCAGAAATGGCTTCAGTAAGCCACCCGACTACCGACATTCTGAAAAAACGCAAAGATAAACAGACAGGCCGCATAGGTCCAAAGCTGCTGCTGACTCTTCTCCTAAGCTAGTCACCAGTGAGGCACTTTTGCAGCCTTTGATACCCGCTACTTCAGATTAGCAGGCCTCTACTGAGACCCATTTGGAGTCCAGTATTCCACGAGATGCTTCTTCAACTGTGGAACCTGCGGATGTCTCTACCTTGGATGGGTCCGGAGCCGCTGTGCAGGCACCGCCTTCTGAAGGTGTATTCAGGCCTACTGACTTGCATACTAAACCAACGCCATCTTCTTCTTCAAGGCCCAAAACTTGATCAATGCCTAGAAAACTGACACCCAGACCGCATGGTCAGGCCCCTATGCCTAAAAAAACAAATAAGAATGGCTGAAGACCTTATTACTCTAATCAGGGGAAGCCACCCTTCTCCCTCTAAGAGACCTATGACTGATTTTCCTTCTGATTCTTCTGATCAGTATTCTGAAATTTGTTTTCTCTGATGACCAGGAGTTGCCCTTATCTACCTGTGAGAATTATGATGCAGAGGACTCCATTCCCTCTGCTTCCCCTCCAGAGGATTTCTCTTTTGCTGATACATTGCATACTCTTAGGGAGCATTTCTGCTTGGAAAGCCAGGATTACTCTGACTCCAAAAAGAGGCTTAGGGAATTCTTACTCCTACCACAACACAGGCCTTTAGCCATCCCTCCTGTACTGGACATAGTAGATGCCTTCTCGGAATCTAGCCTGGCTCCTGACTCTGCCTCCTGCTCCTAGAAAACCTGACCGGTATTACAGGGTACCCGACTCTCACAAATTCGTTTTTAAAAATCCTACTGCGGATCCTGAGACCATTAGGGACCCAAGGGCATTAAAGCTACTACTGCCAAAAACCCTACCCCCTCTGATGAGATTCCAGGGCCCTGGATAGATGGGGTAAGAAGGTATACACTTCAGCAACTTTGGCCATTAGGGCCTTAAACTGCCAGTTTCATATGTTAAAGTATCAGCAACATATTATTGGATTGCTTAAACAGAAGATGATGGTGATTCCTGACTGTGCTGAAAATAAAGAATAACAGGATTTAATGCATTCCGCTGAACAAGTTGGAAAACATACTTTGCAATGTGGTTTTGATTCATTAGAGGCATCTTGCAGGGCTGCTGTCACTGGGTCTGTACTTAGAAGGCATGCCTGGCTTAAGGAGCAATCTTTGCCAGATCATGTTAAAGATAATTTACTGGATGCTTCCTTAAACCAAGACCGCCTGTTTGGCAACAAAGCAGAAGTAGTACTTAAAAAGATGGAGGAAAAAGCTAAATCCATGCAAACTGTTAAAGATTTCATGCAAGTACAGCCTTCCAGATTTAGTAGGCATCGGCCTTTTAAGAATTGGTCTTTTCCTGCCTTTTCCAGGCCGCCTCAGTCCAAAACCCAGAACCAGCAGAACACCCAGCCTTCAGTCCCAAGGTACTCACAGGCCTAAGCAGTGGGGGGCTCCCACTTCCAAAACTGGGAGTAGTAAGACACCCCCTTATGGTAAACTGTCACAATGACTTAACTTTAAACCTTCAAAGCCCTGCTCAACTGACTGTTCCTTTAGGGGAAAAGATCACCCTGCATCCAAAAAATTGGTAACTCATTACCCAAGACAGATGGGTTTTAAATATAGTTTCCCAAGGATACAGATTCCAATTCCACTCCTTACCAACCCCAAACGGTTGGCCAGACCTACCCCCAAATCCGTGGGCAGAGGCTCAAAGGCAAGTTCTCTCTCTCTTTTCTAAGCATCAGGGCTATTCAACCAGTCCCAGAAGAAAAATGGGGGCAAGGTTTCTACTCAAGACTTTTCCTGGTGCCCAGAAAAGACAATTCCTGGCATCCTATTCTGAACCTGTCCATCTTAAACACCTTTTTGGAAATCCCAAAATTCAAAATGCTAACTCTTCATCAGCTGCTTCCCATGCTAGGCAAAAATGCATGGTTGGCAACACTGGATTTAAAGGAAGCCTACCTGCACATCCCAATAAGGGAATCTTGCAGAAGATACCTACGCTTCAGAGCAGGCTACATGCACTGTTGTCTGTACTGCCCTTTGGCTTATCTACTGCGCCAGGGTATTCACAAAGTGCCTAGCTCCAGTCATTGCATTTTGCAGACAGAAATATTCAAATATACCCATACCTGGATGATTGTCTAATTCAGGCAGAATGCCAGGACATACTAATAAATCATCTGGCATTTGTAAAGAAATTACTAACTTCTCTGGGGTACACCACAAACAAAAATAAATCATATCTAGTACCCCGTCAACAAATTGTATTCCTGGGAGCAGGCTTGAATACAACTTTCCAGATGACCTACCTCACGCCAGAGAAAAAAGTTAATTTGACAGCTTACTTCAAACTACTGGCCACAAAGACCCAGCTATCTGCAAGGAAAATACTGCAAGCCCTGGGGTTCATGGCCTCTTGCATACTACTGATTCTATATGCAATACTGCATATGAGGAAATTACAATGGTATCTAAAAAGCCTATGGTGTCAACATTCTCAGGATCTCTAGAATCAGTGATTCCTATCATACCTTGTCTAAAGATAGAGTTCCTTTGGTGGGCAGAGGCCTGCCACCAAAACAAGGGACTGCCACTCACTCCACCCCCTGCCACCCAAATCCTAACAGATGCATCATTCTATGCATGGGGGGGGGCTCACTTGGCAGGGCAGTGCATTCAGGGCAAATGTAACCCAAATCAAATGCACCTGCATATCAGTCAAAAAGAAATGTTAGCTGTACAGAATGCTCTGACAGCCTTCAAGGGCCACATTCTTCCAGGACAATTATTGGTAAAGACGGACAACACCACTGTTATGTGGTACATAAACTAGCAGGGGGAACCCACTCATACCCTCTCTGCAGATTAGCCATGGCTCTGTGGAACACAGGCTTGAGATACCAAGTGCATCTACAAGCTCAATTCCTGCCAGGCAAGCTAGACTGGCAGACGACCTAAGCAGAAATCTCATGGACCCACACGAGTGGAAACTGGAACCAAAGATATTCAACATGTTGAGAAGCAAATGGGGGAGCGCAGAGATAGACCTGTTTGCCTCCCCTCAGAACTACTAATTGGACAAATTCTGCACAGGAACTCCCCACAAGCAAGTTTGGAAAGTGGATGCCCTGTCCTTCACCTGGAAAAACCTATCCGTTTATGCCTTTCCCCCTCTGCTTCTCCTCTCCAAAGGACTACTAAAGATCAAACAGGACAAATCAAGGACAATACTGATTGCTGCAGACTGGCCACGCCAACACTGGTACCCCCTCTTGCGCAGTGTGACACTGCTGAAACCATGGCACCTGCCTCAGACCCCTGCCCTGCTGTCCCAGCAGGAGGGTCAGATTCTGCACCCACAGCTTCAAACCCTGAACCTTGCAGCCTGGCTAATTACCTGATCTATCCGTTACCATCCCTCAATAAGCAAGTGATGGATGTCATTATGGAGGCAAGGAGGCATAGTACTGGAAAATGGAAAAAGATTCTGTTCCTGGAGCCAGACTCGGGGGGGGGGGGGTGGGCACAGGAGTGCCCAATTTCCCACATATTCTTCAATACTTAACTGAGATGCTTCACAAGGGCCTTTCCTTTTCTTCCATCAAAATCCATGCCTCGGCCATTTCAGCACATTACAATACAGAGCCACCTCTGTTCTCTCATCCACTGCTGAAGCAGTTCCTCAGAGGGGCCAAAAACTTAAGACCACCCAGGAAAACCCCTGCTCCAGCCTGGGACCTTAACTTTGTATTGGAAAAGCTCACTTTACCTCCCTTTGAGCCAGCTGCAAATGCAGAGTTGAAATTCCTTTCTTGGAAAACAGCCTTCCTTCTAGCCATTACTTCAGCAAGAAGGGTGACTGAATTACAGGCCCTCATTGCAGTGGAGCCTTTCATCATCTTTCATGCAGGTAGGGTGTCCCTCAGGACCAATCCTTCCTTTATGCCCAAGGTGGTATCCAGTGTGGCCCTTAATCAGTCCATTCATTTGCCAACCTTCTTTTCTAATCTTCAGAACAAAGGGGAACGAATACTGCATGCCGTGGGTGTGCACAGACAACTTAGATTTTAACTGGACAGGACTAAGCCTTTCAGGAAATCTGAACAGCTGCTGGTTGCATTTGCTGCAGGGACAGAGAGGGGAAGGCCATTTCAAGCCAAACCATTTTTAAGTGGATAGGCCATTGCGTTCATTACTGTTATAAGCACCATGGAAAACCTACGCCACAGGGGATAAGACGTCATTCCACCAGGGCAGCATCTACCTCCACAGCCTTTCTCAGAGGTGTCCCTACCAGGGACATCCTGGAAGCTGCTACCTGGAGCTCTGTACATAACTTCACCAAGCATTACCACTTGCCAGTTTTTTCTAAATCCAGGGCTGGCTTTGCCACTGCAGTCTTGCAGGGCCTTATAGCTGATCCTAATGCTATCTATTTGCCTCCTTTCATCCTTAGCTTTGGGAATCTACCCAAATGTGATGACGGCAACAGTGAAACACAAAGAACATAGTACAGTTGTGTACACTTACCATAAATGTAGATGTTCGAGTGTATTTACTGTTGCAGTCCTGGTTACCCTCCCTCCAGCCCCCTGACTTCTATTGACTGTACCTCTATTCTTATTTACTATGCCTAAAGCTTTCTGGTGTATTTTCTTTTTGCTGGAGGTGTAACCTTGTATATAATTGCTTCCCATTTTGGGGGCACCTGACATCTGGGACAAGAAAAACTGATGTAATGGCGTCGGATGAATGCTTTATACCCCTGACTACTTGACGTCATGGAAGATGAGTCAGCAACCGACACAGGACCCAAGACTTTGATGATCAGGCCGACTATGGGCTTCCTTCAAGCAGATAACCCAAATGTGATAATTGCAACAGTGAATACACTCGAACATCTACATTTATGGTAAGTGTGCACAACTGTACTATCTCTACTGCCCCAAGGGTATTCACAAAGTGCCTACCCCAGTAATTGCATACTGCAGGAGAAGGGGAATACAGATATTCCCATACCTAGACGACCTACTCATTCAAGCAGCAGACAGACCCTTCTTGGTCACAACAAGACCTCTTGCTCCTGCTGCAGTCTCTAGGGTTCCTGATAAATTTTCCAAAGTCCCAACTCCATCCTACATAGGACATTGTCTTCTTGGGATGCAGAATCAGGACAGACATCAGGATGGGCTCCCTCCCGGAGGAAAAAGTGGTGTCCCTCTCCCATCACTTTCAAGCTTCCCTCCATTCATCAGCTGTGACCGTGAGGGAATTCCTAAGACTTCTGGGGTACATGGCAACTACTATCCCCATGTTGCCCCTAGCAAGGTTACACATGAGAAAATTTCAATGGTACCTCTGCTCAGTGTGGACCCAGCACTCGCATCCTGTAGAGTTCAGGGTTCCACTCCTCCCTTGTCTTAAAATGGTGGCTTGCCCAATTTGCCCAGAACCTGGGCCTGCCCCTGCAAATGCCCACCCCTTCCCAGGTCATGCACACACAGATGCCTCAGACCTGGCTGGGGCAACTCTGGGTCCAAGGACAGTGCAAGGTTTGTGGACAGACAAGACACAAACAAGTGAACATCATTATCAAGGAAATGACAGCAATACTCTTTGCCCTACAGGCCTTCCAACCTTACCTACAGCAGGGCCTCCTGAAGATCTTCCCAGATACCACCACAGTGATGTGGTACCTGAACAATCAAGGAGGGATGAAGCCCTCCCTCTTATGCAGACTAGCTCTAGAGGTATGGGATCTGGCCATCTCTCAGTGAATCTTCCTCCAGGCAGTCTACATTCCGTCTCGGCACAAATCTTAGGTAGATTCACTAAGCAGAACAATTTCAGACAGCCACGAATGTATGCCGTCAAGCGAGGTGTTCCTAAATCTGGTCAACAGGTGGGGTATTCCTCAGACCTTTTCACGTCCTCCATAAACAGGCAACTCCAGAGCTACTGCTTCAGAACTCACGACCCGAAGGTATTGCAAACAGACACCTCAGTGTCATGGAAGGGGGGGGTTCATGTATTTCCTGGTTCCACAGGAAATGTTTAAGGTTCTTGGTGGGCTCTTCTCACTTGCAATTCTCTGCCTTGCCCTTTGTTCTTTCCACCACACCCAGAGTCTTTACCAAATGCTTAGCACTCGTGGTGGCTTACTGCAGGACAAAGGGAATACAGATATTTCCCTACCTGGATGACATGGTGATCCAAGCTGCCAGCCAAGAAATACTGCAAGAGTACATCCACTTTGCGGTGACCCTACTGCAGTCTCAGGGATTCCAGATAAATCTGCCAAAATCCCATCTTCAACCAACACAGGACATTATGTTCCCATGGTGCAGAATATGCTCAGACCTCATGCGGCATACCTACCACCTCCAAAAGTGAGCTCCTTGTCAGAACATCTCCTCCAGATACTTCACTCTACAGTGTTGACTGCAAGGCAGTACCTCAAGCTTCTGGGCTATATGGCAGCCAGAATACACCCATGCTGCCTTTAGCAAAGCTACACATGAGGAAGCTACAGTGGTACCTCCATTCAGTCTGGAATCAACACAACCAGTCTCTGGAGCACTTTGTACCCCTTCTACCCTGCCTAAAATAGGAAATACTATGGTGGTTGGATCAGGTACATCGCAACTCAGGCCCTCCCACTCCAGCCACCACAACCCACTGAGGTCATGCACACAGATGCCTCAGACCTGGGATGGGGAGCCACCCTCGGACACCGACAGGTACAGGGCATGTGGCCAGATCACCTAAAATCAGAACACATCAGTGCCAGAAAGATGAGGGCAATTCTTCTAGCTCTCCAGGCATTTCAACCTTTCATTCTACACAGGAATCTTCTGATATACACAGACCACATGGCTGTACTGTGTTATGTTAACAAACAGGGAGGGACCAAGTCCTACCTGCTCTACAGGTTAGTCCTTTTGGTATGGGAATGGGCTACCTCACAGGGAATCTCCCTGCAGGTGACCTACATCTCCTCTCTCCACAACAAACAGGCAGATTATTTGAGCAGAACCAGCACAAACGACCACAAACGGATGCTGCACAGAGGTGTTTTCCTGGATCAGATCCACAGGTGGGGTGTACCTCACATATACCGGTTTGCCTCCAACATCAGCAGGCAAATACCTGGCTTTTGCACCAGGACACCCGAACCACAGGCACTGGCAACAGATGCCTTCCATTCCCCCCCTTCCCACTCATTCAGAAGGTCCTGCTAAAAATTCCGAACAACCTGAAAATCTTGTTGGTGACTCCCTAGTAGCCCAGACAGCATTGGTTCCCCTTACTCCTACATTTGTCCAAGGGCAATCACCGCAAGTTACCCCCAGAGTGGACCTCCTCACACAGCACAAGGGGTCATTAATCCATCCACAGTGACAGATACTGCACCTTACTCTGTGGCTGAAAGCTTTTGGAATACTGGCCATGCATGCACGAGATTGAAGGGATAAACCCATATGCAGAATACTGCAACATGGAAGAGGAGGACATCTATGGTTATGGTGAGATTTTACACAACTTTTTTTTTTGTTCAAGATCTTACTTTGGTCCTATCGGGTACAGCAGAGTCAATACAATTGTACACATGTTCTTTTAAAACATTGGTGTATAACTCATAATAGGTGTCCATTCCATATGTTGGGGGAGGGGCCACAAAGCTATTTGTCTTATTGTAAGAGGTTGTAATTGGCCTTGGAGAAGTTTTTTAGTCTAGTTGCTGTTGGGGGTGGGGGGGGGTTATGTTATAGTTACTTCTAAGGTGATTGTTTTGTGGTCAGATCTCACGAGGGAAGGCAGTGCACTGGGGGTGGTGTAGTGGTCCCAGATGTTGGTGAGCACTAGGATATTTGAGCCACTTGTGGAGGAATAAACCAGCTGATATATGGCATTGGAGTTAATGAAGTCCAGGAACCTGTGGCAAGTAAGTTAGAACATGTATAATTTATCTAGTTAGTATATGGGTAATTGAAGTCACCCAAAACCAGGGTGTTCGGTTGTAACTCAATTGACTCAAGTAGATCCAAGTAGGCTGAATGGATGTCCTGTTTCATGGAGGGGGTCCTATAGCTGGCAGTAACTTGAAGAGGGTTCTTAACAGTCAATTGCACCTGAAGTAATTCCAGGGAATCGTGCTGTGTAACCAATCTAGAGGTGTGTTTATCTTTAATGAAAAATGATACACCACCTCTTTTAGTTCTCGCACCTTAGGTTTGTGGTCTCAACGTGTTGAAGGAAATGTAACCAGGTATGGCTGTGGTGCTCTCCGCAACCTTAAACCAGGTCTCCATGACTGCACAAATGTAGGCATCTTCCTAGGTAATGACTGCTTCCAGGGAGTGCAGTTTTAGATTTAGACTCTTAGCGTTTAGCAGTATTGACCTTGAGGTTATTTTGGAGGGTATTATGTTTGGAATTTTGTTCTTGTGACATTGCCTGAAAAAGTCACTATGGGGTGGCAAGAGCCTTAGCCAGTAGACAAAATCACAGGGGTGACCGATGAAGACATCTCTGGCAAAGCATCAAGGTCTGTCGACCTTATCATCCCAGGCTGACAGATACTGGTCCCCGTAGAATGACACCAGAAGCTTAGCCAATTGTTGAAGTCGATCATTGTGGCATCATCCTAGGTGAAGGTAAATTGCTGCTCAAGGCTGCCTGAGAAACATAATCAGAGAGCTCAGTCATGTCTTTCTTCATATAGAACGGTGAGGTACGTCTCAAGTCATTCACACCAACGTGGACTGTGATGAAGTCATTGCAGTACCTGTTGCTGAGGGACTTGTGTGCATGTGTGATGTGGTGGATTCTGGCACCTGACAGCTGATGTCACCTCTTCCTTATCCAACCTGGTGGGATGTCTGTGTGTGTCACAGTGGAGCTGCCTGTGACTAAGATGTCTGGTTTTGTTAGGCTTTAAGGGC
>NC_056739.1:375757134-375767134 GCF_019279795.1 Protopterus annectens | reverse complement strand
GAAAATAAAATTGCCAAAGATTCCAAGGACAACCACAAGGCATTTTATAGATATGTCAAGAGTCTAAATGGCAATGTTCATGTCTGCTCTGAGCTGCAACAGAATGGCATTAAATATACTGATCCCAAGGAAATTGCCAATATCCTGGCAGATCGATTCAGTGCCAACTTCACCCCCCTCTCACCCGCCTAAGGGGCCCATCTCAATACTGAAAGATTGCCAAATTCTAGTAATAACCACACAGGTAAAAAAAAAATGCACTCTCCGAAGCTAAGAATACAGCATCCATGGGACCAGACAACATCCTGGACTGTGTACTACATGAAATACAAAATGAACTGGCACCTCACTTAAGTGTCATGTTTAATCATAGCTTCACCTCAGGCTTCGTGCCCACTGAGTGGCGCACAGCTACAGTTATCCCACTTGACAAGGGGGGGATCCACCTTGGATCCTCTGAACTACTGCCCCATCAGTCTGACAAGCCTGAACTGCAAGGCCATGGAATGTATTATCATGGAACTTATAAACAAAGACATTGGAAACCTTCAAACACTGGACCCCACCCAGTTTGGATTTGTGAAGGGCCGATCTTGTCTCCTGAACCTGGGTGACTTCTTCTAATCAGTCTCCAGAGCTGTGGACGAGGGTAAGGCAGTCCACACATTCTATCTGGCCCTCGCCAAGGCCTTCAACACCATCCCCCACTCCGGAATCATAGATAAACTTACTAAGCTGGGCATTAATCTCTATGTCACTCGATGGGTTGCCAACTGCTTACTGACAGAACCCACACTGTAAAAGTAGCTGACTCCAAATCCAGCTCCAGACAAGTGGAGTACCTCAGGGTTCAGTCCTGGGACCACTCTGGTTTGCCATCTACTTCTCTGAAGTACAGGCCAACACTAAGGGATGCTGGCTAACAAAGTTTGCAGATGACTGTAAACTGGGAGCCATTATTGAATCCCCAAATGATGTGGGTATTCTGCAAAAGGGCCTTACAGAAACAGATGCTTGGTGCCAGAGCCATGGGCTCAAGCTCAATGCCAAGAAATGTATAGTTATCCCTTTTGGGAAAAAACATGTACCTGTAAATTACCACATAGGTGACAGTATACTAAACACCAAAAGTGTGATAAGAGACTTCAGGACAGTGGTCTCACCTTCGATCACCACATCGCCACGACAGTCAGGAAATCCTTCTATGTGGCACACCTCATCACTAAGGGCATTTCATCCAGAAAAAAGGAGGTCATTGTCTCACTGTACTCCTCCCTCATTAGACATATTATAGAATACAACACCCCATTTGGTATGTACCTCTCAAGACATCTGCAACAACTGGAAAGGCCGCAGAAATACTTCACTAAAAGCATCACAGGCGTAAAGCAGATGCCCTGTGCTGACCATCTAAAAAAAAACTCCAGCTATACTCTGTCGCATGTCTACTCAGAGGCGAGCTCTGCTTAACATACAAGGCCATGTCAAACCCATTGCTGTTGGACATGCTACACTTAAAGAAATCCCAATCCCTCAGAGCCACACGCTCCAGGGATCTAAACCTTGTCATCACAATAAACAAAACATGTTGGAGGGTAGGTTCCTGACCCAGAGACTCCCCAGACTCTGGAACAGACTGCCTATACATGTCAAGCAGAGCGCCTCTTTGGCCCTCTTCAAAAGGAACCTTGACGATTGGATGGGAGATGAGAAATTCACCCTGGGGATCACATCAGTCGCCCTGCTAGACAGGGGTCCAGGGAAGTAGATATTGTGGGAAGAAATGGCCAAGGAATTGTTAAGGCTAGGCTTGTATAGGCCCTAGGGCTGATAGCCTATTACCAACCTATGAACCTATAAACAGATTCGCCAGCAGATCATCTCAGCTTTGGGGAAACCATAGCTAATATGACAGAGCACTTTAAATGGGATTCATCTGAGATGACAGAGGTACAGAAAAGGTACTATGAACTCCTCCAGATGGATTCCCCTGCTCCTTCAGCTGTCCCCCCCAGTACTGCCAGCATTACTTGAATGCTTTCTGTGCAGCTTCCTTGAACCCAGACTCACAGCCCCCTGCTCTCCGCAGGCCTGATAGATTCTACAAAGTTCCTGAGACAGCTAACTTCCTAGTGAAATGTCCTGCAGCTGACCCTGGCACAGTCTTAGTCTCTACAGACAAGGCATCCAAACCCCCTTCTTCTTCCCTCTTCCCTTGGACAAAGACAACAAGGCTATGAAATGTTTGGGCAAAAAGGTCTACACATCCTCTGCCTTGGCTTTCAAGGCAATCGGTTATCATAACCACATATCCAAATATGCCCTAGCTGTTTTGGGAAAAGTCTTTAAACAGATGTTCATCGTGTTTAACTGTTACAGTCATTACACTTGGGGTTATCCTGCTGGCAGGTGACCCGTAGTCAGCCCGAGTTCCAAAGTGTTGGTCTGGCGTAGGTTACTGTCGTTTCTTCCCTGACGTCAGTGCGCCAGGGGTATAAAAGTTGTAACCGCCATTTTCTTCAGTCTTTCTTGCCGTGCGGTGCCCAAAGCATAAGCAGTTCTTAAGTGCCGGTCGGCCGACTCCTGAGATTTTCAAAATTGAATTTCAGAACCGAAGTCTTCAATAAAGCTAAGTAGCCTGTTGGGGAAACCTTTTCTTGCTCCAGACCGATGTCAGTAAAAGTTAATAATAGTATTTCTTGTGGGAAGCAAATACCTCATAAGGACTTTCACTCTTACTGCATTACTTGCCTAGGCCCTGTCCACAACGTCACTGGTTGTCGGTTTTGTGCTAGATTTAATAAACGCACTATTAAACGTCGGTTTGAATTTGCTTTACATTATTTTGGACGAAGATTTAATTACATAATTCCGTCGGAACAACTGACGACCGCAATGTATAAAAAATGCAAAGACAAAGAAAGACATTCATCCGAGGTCCAAAACTGATGACGAAGCCTCTTCTAGGCTAGTCGCCGGTTCTCAGTGAGGCACTTTCGCAGCCCCTGACACCCGCTACTTCAGAGCCACAGGCCGCAACCGACAGCCACGTGGAGACACCGAGGCCTGTGGAAACTCAAGGTATTGGGCCTATGGAAAATAAACCCTCAGATGGGTCCGGAGCCGCTGAGCAGGCACCGGCTTCTGAGGGTGTTTTCACACCTTCAGAGGCTAAGTCAAAAACACCATTAAAGACAAAGAAACAAGTGCAGCATTCTCCAGAACAGTCATCCATGCCTAAGAATCAGATGCTTAAAATGGTCAAAGACCTTATTACTTTAATCAGGGGCTCCCATCCCCCTCCGGACAAAAGGCCTAGGCAAGACACTGATTATGATTCCTCTGATCAGGTTTCCATTTCTTCTTATTCTTCGTCTGACCAGGGCTATTCTCTCCCTCCCTATGAGGACTGTGATGCTGAAGAGTCCATTCCTTCAGCCTCACCGCCTGAGAGTTACTCTTTTGGGGAAACCCTGCACACCATGAGGGAGCATTTCCACTGGGAGAGCCAGGATTACTCAGAATCCAAGAAAAGGCTCAGAGATTTCCTTCTATTGCCTCAGCACAGGCCCTTGGCTATCCCCCCTGTGCTTGATATTGTTGTTGATGTTTGTTCTGAATCCAGTCTGCCCCCAGATTCTTTACCCCCTGCACCAGTAAAGCCAGACAGGTACTGCAGGGTCCCTGACTCATAAATTTCTTTACAAAAACACAGCTGTGGACCCAGAAACTATTTCTCAGGGTCCAAAAGGGGTTAAAGCTTTCACTGCCAAAAATCCTGTCCCCTCAGATAGGGATTCCAGAGCTCTGGACAGATGGGGGAAAAAGTTTACACTTCTGCTACGTTAGCTGTAAGAGCTTTAAACTGTCAGTTTCACATGCTTAAATGTCATCAGTATCTCATGTAATTGTTAAAGCAGAAAATGGTTACAAATATAGAAGGTCCTGGCTGTAAAGAAATCCAGGATTTATTGCATGCAGTTGAACAAGTGGGAAAGCATACTCTGCAATGTGGTTTTGATTCATTAGAGGCTTCTTGTAGAGCCGCAGTTACAGGCTCAGTTATTCGAAGACATGCTTGGTTGAAAGAACAATGTTTACCTGACCATGTTAAAATGAAATTATTGGATGCTCCACTACAGCACGATACCTTGTTTGATATTAAGGCAGAAGAGATTTTAAAGAAAATGGAGGATAAAGCAAAGTCAATGCAAACTGTGAAAGATTTCTTACAGGTTCAACCACCTAGATTTAGCAGGAACTGGCCTTCAAAAAATTGGTCCTTTCCTGTGTCGGACAGGCCACAAAGAGGCAGGTACAGATGCCCAAGAGGCAGATCTCATCCCCAAGGCTCCTACAGACCTAAACAATGGGGTGCTTCAGCCCCCAAAAGAGGAGAAGACAAATCACAACCTTATAGGAAACAGTCACAATGACTTCCCTCTGCAAATACCAAGCTCTTACCAGTTGACAGCACCCCTAGGAGGAAAGCTAGCACTTTTCTCAAAAAATTGGCACATGATCACCCAAGACCAATGGGTATTGAATATAGTTTCTCAAGGGTACAGGTTCCACTTCCACACGCTTCCAAAACCAAAAGGTATGCCAGACCTGCCACCAAACCAATGGGCAGAGGCACAAAAACAGATTGCAGCTCTTTTGGATATGGGAGCTATTCAAAATGTTCCACAAGAAGAACAGGGCCAAGGATTTTACTCAAGACTTTTCCTAGTACCCAGAAAGGACAAAGCATAGAGACCAGTACTGGGCCTGTCAATCCTAAATACTTTCCTGGATGTTCCAAAATTCAAAATGTTAACACTACAACAACTCTTGCCCATGCTGGGCAAAGAGGCTTGGCTAGTTATTTTGGATCTCAAGGAGGCATACCTGCACGTTCCAATCAGACAATCGTGCAGAAGATAACTCAGATTTATAGCAGGCTCAATGCAGTATCATTTCTCTGCACTGCCCTTTGGCTTGTCTACTGCGCCCAGGGTCTTCACAAAATGCCTGGCACCAGTAATTGCATTTTGCAGACAAAAAGTAATTCAAATATATCCCTATTTGGACGACTGCCTTATTCAAGCAGAGAGCAAGAACATTCTTCTAAAGCACCTGGAGTTTGTAAAAAGATTACTAATCTGCCTAGGGTACACAGTAAACGAAAAGAAATCAAAACTAGTGCCCTCTCAAGAGATAATATTCCTGGGTGCAAGCTTAAATACAACTACCCAGACGGCTTATCTCACACCAGGCAAACAAAGGCAACTGACTCATTACTTTCAAATGATGGCAACAAAGACCCAGCTCCCTGCAAGAAAAATTCTGCAGGCCCTGGATTTCATGGCATCTTGCATTCTACTAATTCCATATGCCAAACTGCATATGAGGAAACTGCAATGGTATCTAAAAAGTGTTTGGACTCCGCATTGTCACAGCCTAGAGACAATCATAACCTTGATTCCCTTCCTACAACAGGAGTTTCGATGGTGGTCCCAGGCATGTCACCACAACAAGGGACAGCCTTTCACCTTACCTACAGCCAGGCAGACAATAACAACGGATGCATTGGATTACGCCTGGGGAGCACATATGGCAGGAAAATGTATTCAGGGCACGTGGCCCAAGGAACAAATGCATCGTCACATCAATCAAAAAGAGATGCTAGCTGTACAGAATGCCCTGACAGCCTTCAAGGACCTAATACATCCAGGACAATTATTAATAAAGACAGACAATACCACAGTTATGTGGTACATAAACAAGCAAGGGGGCACACATTCCTACCCCCTATGCAGGCAAGCCATGACTTTGTGGAACACAGCACTGACTTACCAGGTACATCTGCAAGCACGGTTCCTGCCAGGAACAAAAAATGCACTGGCAGAAGAACTAAGCAGAAATCTCATGGATACTCACAAATGGAAGCTAAATCCACAAGTGTTCAACATAACAATGGAATGGGGACGCCCGGACATAGATCTATTTGCCTCCCCTCACAGTTGCCAATTACAGAAATTTTGCACAAGGACTTATCACTCTCAAGCATGGAAAGTGGATGCTCTATCTTTCAAATGGAAAAACCTGACAAGTCTATGCCTTCCCTCCAATGCCTCTTCTCACCAGGGTTTTTCTAAAAGTCAGACAAGAGAGGCCAAAAATGATCCTAATTGCACCAGACTGGCCACGCCAGCACTGGTACCCAATCCTAAAGATTTTGTCCCAAGGCCAGCCTTGGCCTCTACCTCAAATCCCTCCTCTTCTGACACAGCAAAACAATCAGGTTCTGCACAGTCAACTCAGAACCTTAAACCTGGCAGCATGGCAGATAATGTAGCCTCTCAGACTGCACCTCTCTCTAAAGCTGTTATGGATGTAATTTTGGAAGCCAGGAGACCCAGCACTAGGAAATTTTATGCGGAAAAATCAAAGAGATTCTGTGCTTGGAACCAGGCACAAGGGCTCGACCCACTGGTCCCTAATATGCCTCAGATTTTACAATACCTGACTGAGATGTTGGACAAAGGCCTATCTTTTTCTTCTGTTAAAATCCATGCCTCTGCCATTTCAGCTCATTACAATACGGATCCTCCCATTTTTTTCATATCCTCTACTACGACAGTACCTTAGAGGGGCAAAGAATATAAGACCCCCTAGGAGAGCACCAGTACCTACTTGAGACCTCAACTTTGTTTTAGAAAAACTAACACTGCCTCCTTCTGAACCAGCCAGCACAGCTGATCTAAAAATCTTGTCATGGAAAACTGCTCTGCTCCTAGCAATAACTTCAGCAAGAAGAGTTTCGTAGTTACAGGCATTGATGGTTGTGGAACCTTTCCTCATTTTTCACCAGGATAGGGTTTCTCTAAGGACGAACCCAACATTCATGCCAAAAGTGGTCTCCAACGTGGCCTTAAACCAAACTATTAATTTGCCTACTTTCTTCCCAAATCCCCAGAATAAAGGGGAAAGAGGTCTGCACTCTTTGGATATACACAGGCAGCTACGATTGTACTTGGACAAAACAAAAGCTTTCAGAAAAACTGAGCAACTGTTTGTAGCATATGCTGCAGGATCACAAGGAAATCCTATTACAAAGCAGACAATCTCCAAATGGATGGGACACTGCATCCGCTTCTGTTATGCACAACATGGCAAATCTGTGCCGAAGGGCATTAGGCCTCATTCTACCAGAGCAGCAACCACTTCAGCAGGTTTCCTCAGAGGGGTATTAACCAAAGACATATTAGAAGCTGCAACCTGGAGCTCAGTGCACACTTTTACCAAGCACTACCACCTACCTCTCTACTCCAAATCCAGAGCAGGCTTTGCCACTGCAGTTCTGCAGGGCTTGTTAGCCTCACCAAATCCAATCTAGACCCAGCCACCCTACCTCAGCTTTGAGATTCTACCCAAGTGTAATGACTGCAACAGTGAAACACGATGAACATACTACAGTTGTGTACCTACCATAAATGTAGATGATGTCCTTCAAGGATGCATCTGCAGTCCTTACAAATGGGTTGTCCTGTCGTCAGGCAGCCCTTCGGTCGGCCGGATTCCAAAGTCTGGGTCCGGCCTCGGCTGGTGTCGCACTTCACCCGACGTCATCGCTGCAGTTTTTCGGGTATAAAGGCATCAGCCGACGCCATTTTCCTCAGTCTTTCTTGCCGCGTGGCGCCCGAAGCAGAAGCTGTTCGCAAGTGCCGGTCGGTCAGATCCAGAGATTACTACTACCGAATACTACTTGAAGACTTCTAAAGCTAAGTACCCGTTGGGGACTCTTTCTTGCCTCAGCCGATGTCAGAGAAAGTGAATAACTGTTTATCTTGTGGGAAACAAATACCTCATAAAGATTTCCACTCCTACTGTATACATTGTTTAGGCCCAGACCACGACGTAGCAGCTTGTCTAGCCTGTGCTTCTTTTAACCGTCGGACGCTTAGACGTCGGTCGGAGTTTGCTGAACAGATTTTCGGCTCTGATTTTGCCTATATTATGCCGTCGGATCCTCCGACAGCAAATTTCAAAAAGCGTAAAAAAAGGACCGACACTCGCGGTCCAGCGGTTTCGGCTGAAACGCGGTTAAGCAAACCCGAGTGTCTCGGTTTCGGCGAAACCGAGCAAGCGGTTCTTTCTTCAGCCGAAACCTTGCCTTCTACCGAGGCCTCCTCTAACCTGGTAGAATCGGCTTCTGAAATCCAACCTTCTGTTGCGGTTTCTCAGGAATTATCAGACACTATTCCCCTGGATATTTCAACCCCTGCGTGGAGCTGCTAGGCCTCCTGCAGCCATGTCTATTAAGGCCTTTGCCAGGGCTAAAGCAGCCAAAGCTTCAAAAACTGTGCCTGCCAAACCCCCCTCACACAGGCCCAGCACTAGCTCTCATATGCTTTCTTTGGCTGAACATCTAATTTCTTTAATTCGTGGATCCCAGCCTCATCCAGACAGGTCCTCTCTCCCATCTCCAGAAAAGAGGCCTAGAGCAGAGCCCCCTGATCCAGTATCCACTGATGATTCCTCTGATGACTCAGAACATACAGACCCTCCTGAGGCTTCTTATTCTCCTTACGAAGACTCTGATGCTGAGGAGTCCATTCCGTCAGCCTCTCCACCTGAGGAATTTTCCTTTGGGGAAACCTTGCATGCTATGAGGGAACAATTTCAGTGGCAGGGCCAAGATTTCTCAGACTCCAGAAAAAGGCTTAGAACCTTTCTTCATTTGCCACAACATAGGCCTTTAGCTATACCTCCAGTTCTCTCTGTTGTAGATGATGCATTTAATGATGCTTGCACTGCTCCTGATTCATTACCTCCGGCTCCTGCTAAGCCCGATAGGTTCTACAGGGTCCTGGACACTCATCACCATTTATACAAGGCTCCTTTTGCAGATCCTGAGACTATCTCCCAGGGCCCTAAAGCTGTAGCAGCTACTTCTACTAAGAACCCCCTCCCCTCTGAAAGGGAATCCAGGTCCTTAGAGATGGGGTAAAAGTTTACACTTCTGCTACCTTGTCAGCTAGGGCTTTGAACTGCCAATTTCATATGATTCAATATCAAGAGTTTATGCTTGACCAGTTAACTAAAAAGCTGTCCTCTGAAGAATCTTTAGATAAAAAATATGTTCAGGAAATGGTACATAACATACAGCAAGTTAGTAACCATTCTTTAAAATGTGGCTATGATGCACTGGAGGCTTCCTTTAGGCTTCCATACGCTTAATGGTAACACCAGTGTCCGTTCTGCTCTTTGTGCACAGTCCGTTGATTTAGGAGCAGTTTCAAAACGTAAAAACATTAACTTTTCGTTGAATTCTTCTTTGGACAATTTTACCGAGGGTATTTTTCCTAGACAAAATAAGAACTTGTCCGCCGACAGTGTGGACATTGATTTACCAGCTGGGCAATGTGCGAAACTTGTTACGGAAGATAACAGGTTGAATTCTACGGGATTTACCTTTGACTTTTCTGTGTACGACTTTGAGGAGGACGATGATTTGATGTTGCGGAATGGGGCCAAGCTGAAACGTGTTAAACCAGTGAAAACCTATGCTCATACAGCTGGAGCATTAATGGCTAGCAAAGGTACTGAAACTAAAACTAATACAAACAAAATGAATCAGGGGCAGAAAAACAATGAGTATGATTTAAACAATTTTTTGTTTAGTGACTGTAACTTTGATGATTTTAAAAAGGGGAAAGAAAGGTTCCCCACTGACAATGGGGGAAGAAATTTATCTTTAAAAGAAAAAATATATAAGATGGGGAACCTAACGACCAGATTGGACAACACAAAAATTGAGAATGCTTATTTGCATAAATGTCTTACTTTGAATATAGTCCCTATGGGACTACGCTTTTTCAAAGTACCATTAGGAATTGTGCTGAATGATGATGTAACCAAAGATTTTAATGAATTTTTTGATGAATGTGGTTTTAAATTTATGAAGATGTTGATAAAATACAGTGATGAAATATTACTTTAAGAGTGAAAGGTA
>NC_056739.1:375685973-375756634 GCF_019279795.1 Protopterus annectens | reverse complement strand
AAAGGCTGTTAGGACCAGCTATGTTTTTGTCCTCCTTTTCCAAGTTTCTAAGGTGGTATCTGACCTCCTTGATTCTGAAGGGAAGGGTTCTGCCCTCTTCTTGTAAGGTCCACTTTTCAAGTTGCTCGTCACTGCATAAAGTCCAACTGTGATACATCTGATGCCCCTTCTAGGGCTGCTGCTTTCAGGCTTTGCCAGATGTTATCAAGGCCAAACTTTGGATGCTTCTCTGGATAATAAAACTTTTACTGCTGCTGATTTATTTAAATCTCTTCAAGATAAGGGTAAGGCCTTGCAGGAACTTGCGCATTTCTGTTTCCCATATTCCCAAGTTTCAGCGGAACTATCCATCCAAATCTGCCTTTGTTTGTAGACAGACTCGGCCACTTCCTAAGGGTAAAAACGGTAATAGATGTGCTCCTTCTGTTAAGTCGACTCGTATAACGTAACCTTTTCAGGATATGTCTAGATGTTAAATTGTCTATCTCGCCTTCATTCCTGCTGTTTGGGATCGGTGCCGATCCTCGGCTCAGACTCGGCCATCTTCAATAGCTGTTTACTGGCTCTAGGCTACCCATTATCCCATGATGCCTAGACAACTAACATGGAACGTTATGGTAGGTACATAACTTCTTATTCTATTTGATGTTTGGCCTTCCCTTTGGGCAGGTCCTCTTGTCTGTCCTCCTTTCCTTGTCTCTTCTAAATTGACATTGAATCGCCTCTGATTCTTGGGTTCTGTCGATTTATCTGTGAGGAACATTTTATGGTTTGGAATTCTCTTACTCCCTTTTCAGGCATTCCTTAATCTCTTCGGGACTAGTTTCCTCATTTCCCAGAGGTTCTGCAGCCTCTTTTAGATTAGGGCGCATTTCCAAGATGTTCTGCAGCCTCTTTTTTATCAGGGCACCACATGGTCTATTCCTGTCACCCAGTTAGGGAATGGGATTTACACCAGAATGTCTTAGTTTTCCTTGAAGGAGGGTAGATGGAGACCTAGTTTGGATCTTTCCTTGCTCAGCACCTTTCTCAAGATGATCTTGCCTCTAGGTTTGAGGTCAAGCAATTCCTTAAAGGAGTCCTTCCTATCAGGCCTCCAGGAAGCCTATTCCATTTCAGTTTTGTGCTTGAAAAAAATGACTCTGGCTTCTTTTGAGCCTGCTGCTTCAGCTTCCTTAAAACATTGTACTTGGAAGACTGTTCTTCTTTTTGCTCTTACATCAGCCAAGAGAGTGTTTGAATTTTGGGCTTTTATGGCTATTATTCTGTTTTAGGTTTTTCATATAGACAGGGTCTCTTGCTGTACTAGTCATTCTTTCATGCGCAAGGTGGTCATCGAGTTGTCCCTTAATCACTGTATTCATCTTCCTTTCTTTTTCCTTCTCTGCTGTCTGTCATTGAAAAGGTTCTTTCCACTGTGGATTTGCACAGACAGCTTGGATATTGTTTAGAAAAGAAATTCACAAATCTGAGCACCTTTTTCTATTCATCCCAAGGCTTTGGGTTTGGCTGTTTCTAAGCAAACCATCTCCTGGATTTCTAAGGCCATTTCCTTTTGTTCTTTTAATGACAAATGACTTTCCTCATCTGTAAAGGCACATCCTGTTTGAGCAGTTGCCACCTCTGGTGCCTTTTTCAAGGGTCTGGATACTAATTCTGTTCTTGAGGCGGCCACTTGGTCCTCTGTCCATACTTTCTCTAAACATTACAAGTTGGATGTTATTTCCAGGGCCAGAGCAGGCTATACCAGAGCTATTCTGCATGAGTTTGTGGAGGATTCCTGTATGCCTTCCTCCTCCCAGGCTTCCTCTTGAACTCTTGTATTTTGCCTGAGGTGTAGAATACTGCAACAGTAATATGGAAGGACATAGTACAGTTGTGTAAAATCTTAACGCAACAGTAGATGTCATCCTCTTTTTGCTGTTGCAGTATTCACTTCCTCACGCCTTCCCACTTTGTCCTGACTCTTGCTGTGTGTTCTGTTTCCCTCATGGCCAAAGGGCCCTTCTCCCTTCTTTCCTCTTTCTCTTGCCCTTTGGATGCATATGTTCCTGTTTATCCCTTTGGGTATTTTGTTCCTCTTGGGGTTTTTTTCAGTTCTGATTGTGTCCGTATGACCTATGTTTTGTGCAGGAGGCATACCTGTGTGGTATGATGCCTTTATAAGCAGAAGACATTGATTTACTGGCCAGATGTTGGGCTATGTTTGCCATAAGACCACTTGGATGAAGAATACTGCAATAGTGAAGAGGAGGACAGCTACTGTTATGGTAAGACTTTGTACAACAGTGCTTTCTCTCCTTCTGGTCGCTTCTCTTTCCAATTTTAAGGCCTTGGGCTTGCTCAGGTCTATGCAGTGGATGGGAGCACTGTTTCTTCCTACTGTCTTATTGCATAGGTGAGGGTATTCTGTTTTCCTGTAGTCTCCATTGACTTTTCCTGTAGTTTTTAAGGGTTTTATTGTGGTTCACTTGGCAAGTTCTAATAGCCTAGGCAAATGCAAGCTTTATACTGTACAGCTGAATAGCGACTGTCCTGGCATCCTAGGAAATCCTAGGAAAATGGCATCTGTTACACCAATGAAGAAGAATTATGAGCCACAGAAGGCATGCTGAACAACCTGGGACTATAGCAGAACTCCTACTAGTCAAAACTGTCGCAAAAGTTAATTAATTGTTTTGATAAGATCTTACATAATTGCACGTTCTTTGTCAAGGACGAGTATACTGCTGAGACATGTGTACTGTGTAGTCACAGAGGAGGAAGAATGTCCATACATTGTAAGGTTTGCATTTTATTTTTCATTTTTTTCTAGTACACCTCCCTCTTCTGATTCCTTCTTTGGGAATAGTCCATTCCCAGTCCTAACCCAGACAGCTAGAAGCAGCTGCTTGGCAGACTGATACACAGGTTTAACATAAATTTTCTCTTCTTCCTTGAATGTAGCCTTGCATCACCAGTGTGCCATTCAAGCAGGTACTTTTGTACAAGTTTTGTTTCAAGATTCAAGAGGGACCTCTGTTCTTTATGGTGACCTCCTCTGTTTTAAAAAAAAAAAAAGTCCCAGGCATGTTGACTTCCATGGTATTATGCATTAGCTCTGAAACCGGCATCTAGCATATTTCTTTTATCACAGTTATTTGCCTTCACAGAAAATCACAACATGAACTTGAGTAATTCCACTGAATTCCAGCCATTTCATTTGGTGTGGTAAGATCCAACAGTAAGTTGAAACACCACAACCTACTTCCCAGGGTTTGTTCCACAGCAGTGACTTTAGTTCTATGCGCACACACACCAGCTTGACCATAACAGTTTGCAATACAGAAGAGGCAGTGCTTTAAAATTCTGCACGTAAAACCAAATGGTAACCATGCAGGCTAATTTTACAAAGCAGCTGCCCTCCCCTTCTGCATGGATCCAAATACTCTGCACATAAGGCACCCCAGCTGAGATTTGAACCAGAGAATAGCAGACCACTTTTTCTTTGCATCTTTGTGTAATTAGTGTGCTTTCTTAAAAGCATTTTTAGGTATAAAAATATAAATCATTGGGGGAAGTAGAACATTTTCTTCGTCTATATAAATTTATTGTGGATGATTTGCCATAAAAATATATCCATGCAACCTGTGTGTCCGTGAAGCAGTCCTTGTCATTCCCTATCTGTTTTGTGAACATTTTTATGATTTTTATATATGGAACTCAACCTGTATAGTACAGTAAACAATTTTATTGTAATTCCTTGCAAGTACATTTTCAATAACTAGATATACTGTGTTGCAACTGATAATTATCAATGGTAGTGGACTTTGTTAGGCTTCCTTCTCTTATTTAGTGATGTGGTGCAACATTGGCTGTGCAACCACATCTGTTTTTATTCTGGCCTATGGATTCTCTCTATGTGGAGTTTGCATTTCCTCCCTATGTCCATGAGTCCCTTCCCCCACAGCTTGTCACTTACTGTTTAGGTATATGAGCTGCTCTTAACAGATCGCTCCTCAACTTACAATGTGAGGACATTCTCCTGGGGCATCTCTTATAAAGAGGCAGTTTGCAGACTCTGAAGTAAGCATTTTTTTTTTGTAATTTGCCCTTTTCGTGGTTTTAATATTCTGGGTGCTTATTAATTTCTTCACTGTCCACTTATTTTGTTACTTCCACGCATCCCTGCTTTTCTGACTCCAATAGTGTATAATTTTTCCTTGATTGTGCTTGTACTTTGGTTAAGTTTTCTGTTTCCACAGTTTTGTAGCTTTATTTCAGTTTAAATTTCATGTGATAATGAAATCTTTGATTTGTTGTAGGTTCATTACTATGAAGATGGAAACGTCCAGCTAGTTAGTCATAAGGATATACAAGAAACCTTGCAAGTGACAGTAAGTGTTGCAGCTTTGCTCTTAAGTGCCTCCAGCAGTTTTAAAATGTTTGCTAATGATATGTGCACAATTTTTAATATAGAAAGCTCATGTTTGCTTTACTTTGACTTAAACCAACATTATTTATCTGATTGGACTGTAGTGTAAAAAAAAAGCAGCATTTCACATCTCTAAAGGAAGCTTGTGTAAGCCATCCTGTCTTCTTTTCCTGTTGATGTCAGAGCTTTGTCTTCAGCAGTGAATATGGTGTCTCATCCATTCTTACATAAGTTTTTTTCTTTTAATTTTAGTTGCACTCTTGGACTGGGCATTTTCACTTCACAACTGCAGCTGTGCGCTATGCACCTATTTGTGAAGAACCTGTATTAAACTGAAGGAAAAATAACACCATAAAACCGTGTCTTGCAGCATGTAATATGTATATTGCATTGCATAGGATGTGAGTAGTACTGAGTGTAACTGCTTTTAGTGGAAATATAGTGAAATAGTAAATTAAATTGTTTGGCTTCTCAGATCCGCAAACATAATATAGTGCTTTCAGTCGAGAGTGAATGACTTTATTGGGACACTGGCTGGTTGAACTCTTTTCCCTCTGGAACATTTAAAAAAGAAAACCCTGCAGGTTATTTTAAGTGGAAAGAAACAAACTTCAGTTACTACCTGATGGATTGCACCTCCTGACTGACATCATGCTGAAGTCAGTGTCATCTGAAGTCCTATAACAATTGTTTGGGCTTCAAAATCAGAGGTAGATGGCAAATCAATATGTCTTTAGCTACTGATAGAGCCAGGTCCAGATAAGCTGTCAGAGTTGCAGTGTGTGCCATCTGTCTGTTCAAAACCATTTTGTGTATTTTATTTGTCCCATTTTATAGTTGCATATATGATTTTTAAAACTTCACTGTTTAATTCTGTTAGTTATATTATTCAGTTTCATATACTTCTGGTTATTTTAGTTTTAAGCTTAATTGTATGTGTATTGAACTTGTAACATCAGCTGTTGGCTCCTGCCTTTTCGAAGTCAATACTTAAGTTATTGCTTCACTGAGTCCCGTAATAAGGAGACAGAATGGCTAAAAAAGGGACTTGCATATACTACCTCTGAGATGGCCATTTTTTGGCATATTCCCTTTCTCTGTGGTATGGCGATGTCTGAATTGGTATATATGCAAAAAAAATAATAATAATTAAAAGTGCAATGTCCGATATTCGGTCTTCTGCATTAGTGATCCTTTTTTTTTTTTTTTTTTTTTTGGTGTGTCAGTATTCGGTAGTACAAGTGCTAATGTTTCAATAGGGGGCCTTATTTTACTCGAGGTAAACAGCGATTTTGTTTTTATTATACTGGAGTGGTCTAGTTAGTGGCAGTGTTACTGCAGAGACAGGGATGGGGATATTAAGAACTGAAGAGATGGTAACCCCTCAGGGAAAATATCTGTATGTGTTGGTGTGCAAAATAATTCTGGTAAAGTTTGGCTGCTGGCAGGATTATATTAAAAGGTACTGATCTCAGTCTGAGGTGGTTGCAATCTTGGGGAGCAGCTGTTCACTGTAAGGTTTATGCAAGTTTAACAGATGTTCACTATTACTCAAGGCAGCATACAGTGTAAAGGCTAATCACTGCTCACGTTAACTGGTAGCAGTGGTTCAAATTGAGGTTGTCCCTGTCTGACTGACAGACGCACACAAGTTGCAGTGGTTGGGATTGTTAGTTCATCACAGTATTCATGGATTTGAATTGACTAGGTGGAACAGTTTGAATGGTCTTTGCCGGTGGTTTCCAACCTTTTTTGCACCACAGACCAGTTTCATGTAAGACAATTTTCCATGGACCGGCCATGGCGCACACCTAATAAGCAGGCAGTAATGCCTGACAGGGTGTGTGTCATTGTGTAACTAACGCCTGCCCAGGGTTTTTTTGAGGCGCAATGCTGTAGGCAGAGGGCCTGTACACCCCTGTGCGGGCATTAATTACATATTAACACACACTCTGGAGAGCATTATTGTTCTTAGACTAGAGAATGGGCTCTTTGTAAAATTGTTGCGTTGTACTTATTTTGAATGCTGTGTTTTTATATATATATATATATATATATATATATATATATATTATTTATTTATTTATTTATTTATTTTTATAATATGTCAAATGGTTCCTCTGCCTTTTTCAAACTTGCTGTAGAAAATGTTAATGGTGTTGGAGGAGAGGAAGTATTTTACATCCAAAATATAGCACTTAAAAATATCCAGGCGTTTACTTTATTTTTTGGCCCTTTACGCCTAAAACATTTGGTTTGTTACCAGTCATTGAATATTGAAGTTACTAAATAATGGCTTACATGTACATTTGATTATTAGGCTATTAGTTCCTTCAGAAAATTAATACTAACACATATCCTTTTACTTAAGCAAGTTTGTAATTTTGTAAGAGCAGTAATTAAATCTGTTCCTGTCTTTGAGCCTTTGTTCCCTCTTTATTTTAGGGTTTATCCAGATTTCTTCAGCTAAAAGGTACAGAGGTATGCAAACCTCTCTTTACTATCGCTCTCACTCACTCTCTCAAGCACACCTCTGTTTCAGAAAATTTATGCTAGCACAAATACTAATCAAGTAAAATATGTTCCTATTTTAAGCTTTTGTCCACCATTTCTTTTAGGTTTATCCAGATTTCTTGAGCTAAGTGTCAACAGAGCATACCATTCAACTGTCCACATTTTTGGTTTGTATGTTTGGTCCCATCTTCATAAAATGTGTAGTTTTCTGGCAAATGACTGGGGATTGAAGCCATTAAATAATGGCAGGCATTTGAGTTTCAGACTTCATATCATTCAGATAATATACTTTCTAATGGAAACCCTGTTCTAGCAATTTTCTAAGCTTGTAAGAGCAGTATTTAATATCTGTCCTTATTTTTGGTTGTTTGTCCCCCCATTGTTGGTGGCTCTATCCAAATTTCTTGTGCAGAAGAGGTTGAGAGGTGTAGTAGAGAGGTACGCAAACCTCAACTGATTTTCTTGCTGTCAGGGATTGCTCTCATTCTTCACTCTGTCTCTCTCTCTCTCATACACTCAGTCTCTTCTGTTTTCGTGCACGCATTCACTCACACAGGCAGACAGAAACAAACGCACTCATTCACATGCATACACTTTCTTTCTGAACAGTCAGGCGCCAAACAAAAAAAATTATTCTTTCTGTGCTTCCTGGTACTGGTCTGTACCCCTGTAGTTGGGGACTGCTGGTCTTTTCCTATTCTGTAGTTTTGAACATTGTTACAAAATGCATAAAATGTTTGCCATCGCCACAAAAAAAAAAAAAAAAACTTGGTCCTACTTTTGTGTAAAATATATAAATGGTTCCTCCTTATATTTACAAAGGATGTACACTTTAAATCCAGATTCTTAGGAAAATTGGTGCCTTGAGATTGCACTCTAAGCCTTACATGCATCAAATTTTAATTATTTCTTTATTGTGATAACCTGGGGAATCAGCAGTAAAATAATCCATTAGCACAGTAATTGAGATTTTGAACTCCAGTAATGTCTCATGCTAGCTTTGGCTTCAGAATCTGTATTTTTTTAAAACAGCTTTATTAAATTGAAATAGATAAGAGAACATTATCTTGAGTACAATTTTGGATATGAATAATAGTGACAATGAAAATTAAAAAAAAAACACAAACTATTTACAATGACATTTCCACAAATACAAGTTAGTAAATTGAAGATACTTTTAAATATCATTACAATAATGTTAAATTATTTGTCTAACAAATTGTATACTTTCTTCCACATGTTGCATACAGTAGTACTCGCTCTTTTGGTCAATATTTCTAAATTACATACTTCAAAAAGTAAATTTTTGAATTCATTTACTGAGGGAGAATATTTAGACTTCCAGTTTCTTGTAATAGGTTTCCTGGTTACTGATAATCTAGACCAGAGCAGAGGCTGATTAACTTCTGTAATACAATTTGGAACAGGAGTGTTAAACAATACAAGTGATTTTGAAAGAAAAAAATTGTCTGTAAAAATAGCTTGTAGAAAGAAATTGTCTTTCCAGAATTTATTTCTGTACAAACATATACCATATGAGCCCAGTCTGCATTAACTTCTTTATTACATCTCCAATAGTTAACATTTGTCTTATTAAATTTAAAGAAAGTGGGGTGATAAAAGATCTATGCAAATACCTCCATGTGAAAATTTTCCATCTTAGTGAAAAGTGGTTACACTAGCTGATTGTAATGTATGTAATTTGTTTGTCTGTAGGGGAATGATTGTTTATTAAGGAAAAATTATTCCAATAATTATCTGGTGTATTATCTAGATCTAGTTTAATTGCCTTATATAAGTGAGATAAAATGTTCCTTGTCAGGGATTTATAGACAACACCATGTACTGAATTAATTTAGGTACTGAACGTTTAGTTAAGACATATTTCCTACTTTCATGTAGATCCAACCAAGAAGATGTATCAAAATCATATTAATTTTTCAATAAGTTAATGGATTTTAGGTCATTATTAGACATCATTTGAGACCAAACTATTAATTTTTTCTGTTGAAAGGAATACATTTTCGGATAATCAGAAGAAAAAATAGCACCTTGCGTGTAAGCTATAGGAAATAGAAGAAATGACCAGTCTTTATACAAATAGAATTTATATATATATAGTTTCTAAAAGCTCTCAAAAGTAGATCTAAAATTCTGAGAGGAATAAGTTGAAAAATCTTTTAAGATCCAAATGCGAGTTATTTAATAACATTAATTTCTGTGATTTATTATTATTTATCACATTACTCAATATTCTAGAATATTTTTCCATTTAGCAGTGCATTTGATAGTTATAAGTAGAGAAATGGATTTAGCCATTGCCGAAAATGAGTAGATTTCCCAAAGTAGGCAAAGCTATACCTCATTTTCCCAATTTTTCATATAAGATAAGAGTTATTCTAGGTCTAATAGGGCACCATAAAAATTTATGTATCATAGAATTAAATGTCTTAATTATTGAACTAGTTGGAGGTAAAGAGATTGATTGAATGCTATAAAGAATTTGGGGTAATAGGATCATCTTTATAATTAAGTTTTTCATCCATAGAAAATTGGATTTTATTAAATTTTTAATGAGATTCTTATTGCTAACAAACTTTTATTGTAATTATTTTGAATTATATCTTTCATGTTGTTAGCAATTACAATACCTAAGTAAAGTAATTCATCAGATTGTGCCCAATATTTTTTATAAACATCCTGTAATTCAAGTTTTTTTAGGACCAATTGTTAAGATTTTAGTTTTGTTATTTAAGGTTAAACCTGATTTTTTTTTTTGAAAATACTCAAGCATCTTTAAAAAGAGCATGAATAGCCATATTATTACCACCTAGAGTAAATAAGTGTCATCTGCAAACATTTGTATTTTGGAAACTTCATTGGGGCTTAACCTATATCCTTCGATGTTTTCATCATATCTTATCAAATTATCCCAAGGCTCCATAATCAATGTGAATAGTAAGGGAGATAAAAGGCATCCTTGCTTGGTTCCTTTAATAATTGGTATATTTTGGGATATATTTGTGCCTATTTTAATATATGCTTGGCTACCCTGCTGTAATTGTGTAGTTACATTTGTAAAACTATTAGAAAAGTTTAATTCCTCTAATAATATAAATGCTCCCAATTTACTGAGTCGAAAGCACAATTTGTCTAGACTTCTTTCAGCTTTTCCCGGTTAGGGGTCGCCACAGCGGATCACCTGTCTGCTCATGATTGGCAGTGGAGTTTTACAGTGTCGAGATGCCAGCCTGGCACCCAACCTTCCATAGAAGGCACACACACGCACGCACTCATACCTAGGGCCAATTTAGCGTGTCCAATCCACCTACAGCATGTCTTTGGGATGTGGGAGGAAACTGGAGCACCCGGAGGAAACCCTCACAACCACAGGGAGGACATGCAGACTCCGCACAGAAGGCACCCCAGCCGAGGATTGAACCAGAGAACCTCTTGCTGTGAGGCGACAACGCTAACCACTGCACCACCGTGGCCGCCCTACAATTTGTCTAGACTAATTAATGTTAAATTATTATTTAAATGTTTAACTGATTCAATTAAGGATAGAATTCTTTTGATGTTATCGTAAAAGTTTCTGTTTACTATAAATCCAGTTTGATTATCTTCAACTAATGTGGGTAAAAAATTTTTAAATCTGTCTGCAAAAATTGACAAACATTTTGTAATCAATATTTAGTAAGGAGACAGGTCTATAGGATGAACATTTTAACAGGGTCTTATTAGTTTTAAGGATTGGGGAGATAAAAGTATATTTCCATGACAGAGGTATTAAATTTATTATTTTGGGAAATATTGTAAACTTTATGAAGCAGTTTTAAGGCATCAGTTGGTAATAGCTTATACATTTCTGGGATGATACTATAATTTCCCGGTGCTTTATTAAGTTTTAATTTAGTGATCTGGGATTGAATATCTTTAAAGGAGATGGGTCTGTCTAAAAGTAGCTTGCTCATTTGATAGTCTTTTTTGTATATTTATTAATGAAAGATTTGATTTCTTGATTAGAATCTATTATCTTAGATTGTTGATTAATATTAGTAAAAAATTCTCTAAATTCAGTTAAGATATTTTGTATACCAGAGACTTTTTTACTTTTTAGGGGAAATATTTCATTTATATGATTGGATTTATTTATTATTTTAGTTTTATTACCTAATAAATTTAGTGATCTAAGATTAGTGGAGAATTTTAAAACTTGAATTTTTTTCTAAAATCATAGTTTTATGGTTCAGTATTTCCATATATTATTAAAAGAATTTGTTTTTTTTTTATCATTTTTATTAATATCTTTTTCTTGAATAAGTTTGAGGATCTAGCTTATGTTTGTTCATCCAAACTTTTCCTCTTTTTGTGGTACCAATTAATAATTCTCCCATAAAGATAAGGTTTTAAGGCATCCCATACAAAAAATTCAGAGATATCACTGATATTTTGTTCTATAAAATTCTGAATTTCTAATGTTATAAATTCTTTAAAATCTTTCAACTTAGTGATATAAGCAGGTATTCTGCTTATTTGAACATTACAAATTGGAGCAACTAAAAATTCAAAAAATATTGAATTTTGTTCTGATAAAGGGCATGTAATCATCTTAATACTAGTTAAAGAATCTACTAAATCATTAGAAAATAAAACTCTATCTTTTAATGCATATTATGTCTGTGAAAAAAAGTGTAAGCTAAAGAATCAGAATCAGCAAAGGTATGTATGTATTTCAAAAGGAATGTTTCGAAAAAATCTTTCAACAGGTTGGCTGAAGCTGTAATTCTTTTATTATGAGATGTTGATTCTTTATTACCTAAAATACAGTTAAAATTGCCAACTATTATATGTCCCTTAGTAAGTTGTACTATATGATCAAAATGTTGTTTTACCATATTGGTACCTATTCCTGGAATCTAATATAGATTTATTAAGGTTTAAATTTTGTTATTAAACTGGATAGTAACAAGACAAAACATTCCTTTATTATCTTTATAAGTATTAATAATCTTTGGTCGTGGTAAGGTGGTGTTCCATAAAATGGCAGCTACTCTCTTCTTTTGAAAATGTTCTGAACTTACTAACACTGAGTATGATTTGGTATCTAATCTAAATACATCTGTTTTCAAATGGATTTCTTGTAAGAATATTAATTGAACTGTATGTAGTTTGAGTTATTTAAAGACTGCCCCTCTTATTTGGATTATTTAGTCCATTAATGTGAATTGAAATACTCTTTAATGAAGTCATTCAGTATTATGTTAATGAAAAGGAAATATTTTGACCAAAACCATAAGCTATTAAAGAAAGTGAAAGGAATACTTAATGATGCACTATTTATAAGGTAATGTAGTAGCATTGAAAAAATTAAATGTATGTGGATTGCTTTTTCAAGTGTTGTGGAAAATGTCAAGAAAACTAATAGTAAACTTTTATAGCTTAAACTAATAACATCATAACCACCCTATCCCTTCTGGAGTTTAATACTCCCATTTCGAGTGACATATGATCACTCAAATTAACCCTCTGACCAGTAGCAAGATCTAATCAGCATCTGTCTGATAAATATTTACTCTAAATAAGACTGTTTTAGCTTCAAGGAAAAAAAAACTAATAGTATATATCAAGAATCAATATAAAGTGTATTCATGTTAATGGTACATAAAAACAACCATATGAAAAGTATTCTGTAAGGTGTAACACTAATAAATATCTGGTAATGACATATCTTAAAATTTTACTTTCGGTAACCATCAGAAAAGAGGAAAAAAATCATAGTAAGCAGTGCAATTAATAGAGACATACAATAGGTCATAATGTCACTTATTCAACCATAGACTCTACAAAAAATATTATCTGAAAAACGTAGCTGTAGCATTAATGTAAACCGTTACTTCAATCTTAATATCTTATAGGAAATAATAGCGCCTAAAATATTAGGCATCATCAGAACCGAATATATAAATATATATAAAATATATCAGATGCTGAAATGCTGTTTGCTTAAGAGGTATTATAAGACGATTAGTTGAAATAGCAGATAAACTTCTTGCAATATTTTCTTGAAGATTTTAGAATAACTATTACAACCATATCTAACAGTTTATAATTAGTGCTATACTATTATATATCAGAATGACTGCTAATGAAATATATACATAAGCTTGAGTACAGTGTCCTTATTAAGTGTCAGAGTACCTAAAAGCTAGTACACTATAATCTATAACTGAGAAGACAATATTATCTGCAATGATTAGCACACAACGTATATTAAAGATTTATAAAGATGGATAGTTATCAAGCTAATTGTAAGATGTCCAGACAAAACATAAGTAATACAATGAAAACTGCACATGTAGTAGTCTTGCATACCCCATGTATAGATGGAGTAATTTATAATGTTAATAGTAACTTCGGATCGGTCAAAACATTAAATTATGGTCTTACTGTAACAAAATGTCAAGCATGGCATTAAATTGACCAATAAGTACTTTTAGTAATTACAAATTAAGCAAAAGAAGTGTTTTTGTTCTAGATCAAAACAGAATCATTTTCAGTTTGTGAGACTTTGTAATTATTAAAATATATAACAAAGTCTTATAGCTTTACCCTGAATGCTTTCAATTTAAACTATATAACCCTGAACAAGCATTGATTTAGGTAGTCTTCTATGATAACATCAAATGAAGCCATTTCTGTCAAATGTATTACCTCGTTTAAATAAAGTAAAATAAATAAATACAATGACTTTGACTATGAATAATGCTGTCTTGGTATCTTTCTGCATACTACCTTAAATTTTAATGCATTAATACATAATCAAAACAGTAATGTAGGTGCATTGGCCTTGTGGAATAATTGCTACATAAAACAAGGTTTGAAATATCTGCCAGGACTATTGCTTTCAGCAAGGTGTTCCTAATGAACTTAGTCAGGGTGACTTCATAAAACAGAGCCAAGACTTTTATGAGGCATGTTCAGTTTGGGTAAATAGGACACAACTGATACCAAGTGTAGCAATGCTGTTTTAAAAAAAAAACTATTTCCAATGTAAAATAAAGTTGTCTCTCCTTCGTACACGCACGTATGTGAACATAACACCCTCACACAACAGAAATGCTAACACAAGAATGAACTGCTTGAGAAAAAACTTCTGTGTCCTCATGTAACTTGATTAAGAGTATTTAGAAGAGAAAACTACTTATCACAACTTGTATTAAAATAAAAACGAGGTTACATACTATATTATAAATGTCCTGTTCACTAGTTGCAGGAATCTTATAGTCCGTATCATTTGCGAACATGTAGACATTTCCGTTGACTTTCTTATGCGTTTAAACGTTCCATTTACATAATCTAGCTGCAATCAAGTTCAGGGTTCATCCACATTCTCACTGCTACGTGTTGAAGTAGTGAAGAGGCGGTCCTGCTGTACAAGCATCTCGTGAAGTTGATTTCGAGCAGGATCTGTAATGAAAACAACTTTTTAAGATTTCAGCGGGAAACTGTGAGTACAAACTCACTTTTACTTTATCTCAAAGCTCGAGCCAACAGTGCGCAGCCCATATCAAGCAAAAGGGAGAGCAAAGCTGTCCCAGCACCAAGCCTAGCCATAGCAGCTCTGGAAGCTCTGTAAAACAACCACATCACAAACACAGCCCCAAAATGCAACCAGCCAAGTAAAAAAGCAACGTATTTCATTTATCTAACAAATACGGGCGCACACAAAAAACTAAGGAAAAAAGGGATAAACAAAAAAGCAACACCGTACAAACAAAGAAAGGGAACAACTAGCAGTATCCCACACCAATATAAAATATCTCGGCCCCAGCTCAGCACAACACAACCAAGCCACCACCTTAAAGACATTACAGCCCAGAGCTACATTTCCACCTCACAAACCCAAGGCCACAACAAAATAAAGCACAAGAATCAAACAAACCCTAAATAATATGACCAGTTTCAATCAAAACAAACTACTAATCAATATCATAAATACTACAATCAGCTGAACACCATTACTTAATTACAGATTATATATACTATGAGATTATAGACAATGAATCTTTTAGATTATAATGCAACAACTATAACATACCAACAAGAAAAATAATAAAATATCCGTGAACAAAATATGTTCACAGTTCTTACCTGTTGATCCAATTTCATCTCCACGGACTTTTTGGGTCACTTGCAAGTAAAAAGAAGCAAGTTAAGAGAAAATATATGTAAATGATGGTGAATTTATGAATCCAATAACATTTATTTTCCTAGTTTCTTTTTTTGTTCAAAGGTTTTCCATGCTCCATTCTCTGGTATTCTATTTAAACTAGCATTAGCCCATTCCATGTCTTCAATTTTGTCTAGTAGCTTGTTTGTTTTAACAAATGAAAGATCTGTGTCTAAGCCTTCAAAAATTTTAAATGTATTCTGGTAGAAGATTTTCAGTCTTGCATGAAGTAGTAAATGGGATTTTATTTGATTCTTTTTAAGTTATTTTATTAAGGGCAGAAAGATCTTTCTCTTATATATTACTACAGGAGAATAATCATTATTGAAGCGTATTATATTGTCTTTTATTTTAATTGGTGATTTTGCCCAGGCTGTTTTCAATACTGTTTCCTTATGTGGTGAAAGGAATTTTACAATCACACATTTAGTAGAATTAGTTTTGCTGTATTTAGATGAGACTATAGATCTGTGAGCCCTTTCAATACCATAGGAAAGGACTTCAGGAAGTTCCAGGATTTCTGGCAACCAAGATCTTTTCCATGTTTTCTTCTGTATTATTCAGGCAATCCAAAAATTCTTATATTATTACAATGAGATCTGTTTTCAATTTCATCCACCTTTGATTGCAGCTGAGTATTTTGTTTTAAAAGAAGCTCAATATTATGTTCACTTTCCTGGATTTGGTGTCCTGATCATTGAGAGCTGTTCGAATTCCTGAGATTTGTTCTTTCTGTTGTTTTAGGTCTTCATGAATAGTGTCCATTTGTTGTGTATATCTCTCCTTAAAATTATCCAGTTTCAAATCCATTCTGTCAATTTTGTTTGATAATTCTTGTATATTAGTTAGCAAGGATTGCATTTCCTTCTTTAAGGTAGTATCCTGATGTGTAGTTTTAGAGAAGCTCATTCTTTTGATTAGCAGAGATCAGAGTATCCCAGAAATCTTTTACAGGAAAAATTATAGTTTTCTAAAAAAAAAATTTATATGCTGTCCTTTTATATAAGAAGAAGAGTTAATAGCTTAAAAATGTACACAATTCGGATATTTTCTGAAAATCTTGTCTTAAAAAGTTTGAAGAGACAGAGCTGAAGAGAAGTGCTGCTACTTAGTGCTCTTCATGGCCATGCCCCCCAGAACCTGTACTTTGGATGCATAATGTTCAGCATCATAAGAGTGTGTGTGTGCACAAGTATATTGGAAAATAAATTCCCTATTTAACATTCTGTTGATCAACTTACATTGAATGTATGTTTAGAAGAAAACAAGAACAATGCAAAAAAACAATTGTGTTTGAAGGGGCTTTAAGACCTACTTCACCCTCTACAATTTAAGTATACCAACTCCCTGATGGCATTGCTCTGGGTAGAAGGAGAAGCAGGGTGGTGGAAGTTCTAGAAATAAAAAGTGGGATTTTGGATGCAGGTCAAGGGGAATAATAACTATACTGAATATTATATTCGTAAAGTAGCAGAAAGTATTTTAAGAACTAAGCCATCTGGAGAAGAGAGAGAGGAGATTTTGTGAGTAGGAATGACTTCAAGGAGAAGTATAGAAAATAAGCAGGGTGGGGGCTGGAATGTACTAGAGAAAACTGGCTAAGGAACCAAGGTACTAGGAGCAAATAATGACTGTGAAGGGTAATAGAATGAGAAGAGGACATATGGACTGGAGGCTAGAGAATGCCTTCCTTGTCAGGGACTGATATTAGAGTATAGACAAAGAGACAGGGATGGGGGAATTCTCAGAGAAAGACCTGCTCCGGTAAAATTTATAGCTGAATCTAGAACGGAAGTTTTTTAAAAAGTTTCAGTAAGTAGGAGTGCCATAGACAAACTCTACAACAGAAGGAGGAAACTGATGAGAAATAAGGTGAAATCCCAAGACTGGAAAAACTCTCATCAGCCTCAACAAAAAATTGAGATCCCTCATCAAATCCTCTAAAGCTAGCTATGAAAACAGAATTGCAGCAGTTAGTAAAGACAACTACAAGGCCTTGTATAGTTATGTAAAGAATCTCCACGGCAATACCCAGATTTGCTCGGAGCTGTTGCAAAATGGTACCGAATGGCAAACTGCTACAGTCATTCCTCTCCACAAAGGAGGAGCGACTACAGACCCTGAGAACTATCGTCCCATTGGCTTGACAAGTCTGATATGCAAAGCTATGGAATGCATCATCATGGAGCTAATAAATAAAGATATAGGGAACCTCCAAACTCAGGATCCCACACAGTTTGGTTTTGTCAAGGGTAGATCATGCCTGCTCATCCGGGTCAACTTCTTTGAGTCAGTCACCAGAGCTGTGGATGAAGGCAAGGTGGTTCGTACAGCCTACCTTGATCTGGCCAAAGTCTTTGGTACCATTCCTCACTCAGGAATCATAGAAAAACTCACTAAGCTAGGTATCAACCCCTATATCATTAGGTGGGTTGCAAACTGGCTCACAAGTGGAGTACCACAGGGTTCAGTCCTGGGTCCTCTCCTGTTTGGTATCTACTTCTCAGACTTTCAGGCCAACACGAAAGGACTATGGCTGACAAAGTTCGCAGACAATTGCAAGTTGGCAGCCATAATTAACTCCCCAAGTGATGTTGACATCCTACAGAAAGGCCTCACTGAGACAAATGACTGGTCTCAGAACCATGGCCTTAAGTGTCATCATCCCCTTTGGGAAAAACCCGGTTCCCATGAATTACCACATCAATAGTAGTCCAGTCATCATAAGAGATCTAACACAGGTTGACAGCAACCTCTCTTTCTTGTCTACCACATAACCACTATGGTCAGAAAGTCCTTCTATGTGGCACACCTCATTACAAAGGGTTTTGCATCCAGGAAGAAAGAGGTCATTGTCTCCCTCTACTCTTCCCTCATTAGACCAATCAAGGAGTACAGTGCCCCATTTGGCATGTACCTCACTAGACACCTACAACAACTGGAGAGGCTGCAAAAATACCTCACAAAGAGGATCTTAAGCCTTAAACACTTGTATTGTATGGACAGACTCAAAAAACTCCCAACTATTCTGTGTCTCATATTGCCTACTTAGAGGCAATCTCTGCTTGACTTACAAAGCCATGACTGACCCAGCTCTGGTAGAAATGCTACATCTAAAGAAATTTCAATCCCTCTGCATTGCATGTTCCAGAGACCTCAACTTCATTACCACAATCAGCAGAACAAGCTGGAGGGGACAGGTTCATAACCCAGAGACTGCCCATGCTATGGAATAGACTTCCCATACATGTCAAGTGGAGTGTCTCACTGGCCCTCTTCAAGAGAAATCTTGATGAGTGGATGGGAAATAGAAAATTCACCCCAGGGATCACTCCATTGGCTGTACTTGACAGAGGCACTGGGAACTAAGGTCGGGTGGCATGACGTCAGGGTAATGCTATGGGCTAGGCTTGTAAAGGCTCCAGGGCCATTAGCCTAGTACACACCTATGAACCTTTTAAGTATTGCACAATAACTATAAGAATTAATCAGAGGTGGTTAAAGATTGGAAAGAAAGACTGGAAATTTTAAAATGCAGCAGTGAGTAGACATGTGTATGGCTCCCAAGTATGCAAAAGTCTAGAAGGTTTAGGATTTTTGCTTGGAAGTGTATGAATAGATATGTTTATACCCCAAGCAGTCTTCAAAGATTTTCCTCAGGTAGATACCAAATGTTGGAAGTATGATGGGGGAAGAAAGAGGTTACTGGAGATGCATGTATTAGGAGTGTAACATGGCAGATTTTAAAACTTTCCTACAAAGTACTCTGTCAGAAATATTGGATGAGCAAATGTTTCTAACTGTAAACGTGATTCTTTTCAGCTGGAAAATTAACTGAATTGCTAGACATAGCAAATCCTTGTTGTTTGTAATTCTGGCTGACAAAAAATCAATTACTATAAAGTGGAAAATAGTCTAAACAAACTATCTTTTGAAGTTTTGAGTACTGTAAAAGAGAGTAAAAAGCTGGAAGAGGGACTTTTAGAAAAGAGAAGGAACAAATTGTATAGAAAAAAATGGAAAATGCATGGTATCAATACTTCCAGAATAATGTTCAGGAATGAGGTTTAAGGCTAGGCCTGAATTCAGCAGTTTAATGTTGAACTGACAGTAGTTAAGAGACAAGAAAAGTGATGTATCATGCATGTAAATGGAAATTTTTAATGTGTTTTTTTTTTTTTTTGTTGGTGTCAAAATAGATGTGAGACCACTATCACCAACAGGTCAGTTCCTAGCAGAGTCCTGCAGGGCTCCATACCAGGCCCGCTCCTTTTTGGCATCCATTTCTTTGAAATGGAAACGAATGCCGAAGGTTTATGGTTGACTAAGTTTGCAGATGATTGTAAGATAGGGGTTATTGACTTCCCAGCAAACTTTAGCATTCTTCAAGAAGACCTCTTTCTGACTAACAAATGGTGCCAAAGCAATGGTCTTGAACTCCATGCTAAAAAATGCACAATTTTACCTTTTGGGAAGTCAACTATCCCGGCTAATTACCATGTTGATAATATTCCCCCTAAGAGTCAACCCAGTAGTCCGGGATCTGGTTGCACAGTTAGAGTAAGCTTGTCTTCGACCAACACTTGGCCACAGTAGTGAGAAAGTTCTTTTATGTCACACAACTTGTAGGTAAGGGCATGGCATCTAGGTCTAAAGAGGTCATTATCCCACTGTACTCCACCCTTATCAGACCAATCATAGAGTACAGTGCTCCTCTTGGTATGTACCTGACCAGGCGTATGCAGCAACTAAAGCGACATCAGATGTCCCTTACAAAAGGAATACAGGATGTAATAAACCTACCATGTTAAGTTGTCAATCTCGCCTTCATTCTTGCTGGATGGGTTCGGAGCCAATCCTCGGCTTCGACTCGGCCACTCCAAAAGCTCGAGAGCTAGTTCCACTGGCTCGAGGCTCCCCTATATCCCACAATGCTAGGCGGTAACTCCTCAGATCTCGTTTGCCGCTACGCGATCGAGGTGCTTTTTTCAACCGGCTCAGGTTAGTTGAATCTTGTGACAGTTTGTCAGTCAGACCCCCCTTTAAGTTAGCTCTTTTTTATAACTTTTAAGTTAAATAGTTTTAATCCCCTTTTAGTCAATTTTTCACCAGTTTCCTATCCCAAAATATCGAACCTTTCCCTCGGGCTTTAGGCCCACTCCCTCCTTCCCTTGGTAGTTGGAGTGTCTGTGTTTTTTGTAGGGAGTTTTTTGGTTTAAAACTTACTTATAAGTTAAATTTTATAAGTTAAATTTTAAAGTTTTATTTTTAGAAGTGTAATCGGTGTGTGTGTGTTTGGGATTACACTTTTACTTCTCTTTGGACATGTCCAAAGAATCAAAGGTCTCAGGCTTCAAGAAGTGTGACTCGTGCTGTCAGAAGATGTCTCTGACAGACTGTCACACTTCTTGTGTTTACTGCCTGGGACCTTTGCACCTGCAGGACTCATGTGCTGTTTGCCATGGCTTCAGCCCTAGAGTCCTGCAGGAGGGAAAAAATAAATTAATTCTAAGAGGCTTATTAAAGCCTGAGGGTCCCTCGACTCAGTCATCAGGGAAACCCTCCAAGTCCTCCAGAACTTCGGCTCCAGCCTCTGAGCCGACTTCTGGGGGGCCCTAAGTCCATTCGAACATCGGCTCCAGCCGATGAATCTCGAATTCATGTACCTACGGTGTCCTCGGCTCCGGCCGGAGCCGAGGAAAACATAACTGAGTCGGCTCCGATCAAGTTGTCGGAGCCGACAACTAAGAAGAGGTCCCGTTCTCCATCTATTGGCTCCGTTCATTCTGCTCCAGCATCACCTTTGCTGTCTGAACGGAGCCATAGATCCCACTCTTCTAGGTCTTACAGGTTATCGGACCATGACCTTCAGAGAGTAGTGAGTTGACTTCTTAAGTCCGAGGCACTAGCCCAGATGCTTCAAAGTCCGACTCAACAGTCGAAGACTATCCCCACCACTCAAAATATTCCTCCTCTGACTCTCTTGAGTTCGGAGCCGGGGTGGTTCGGACCCGAGACTGTGGTGGCGTCGGAACCGATACATTTGTCTTCGGTTCCGTCGTCTGCTCCGATGTCTTCCTTGGAAGAATCTCGGCGCCAGACTTCCCTCGTCGGCTCCGAGGGGGCGAGTGGCATCGGACCCTTGTCCGACCCCGCTCTCCCTCTCGGTGCTTCGGCGCTGGTGAGTTCGGCTCCGACATCGGCCTCGGAGCCATCACTGTCGGTGCCGGGGTAGGTTTTCAGTTTTTCGGAACGGAGACCTCCGGCTCTGCCTGACAGGGGTGCCTTTGAGGTCATGAGGAGCGTGTTAGAACCAGGTTCTAATCCACAATCGGCTCCTTCCGCCCTTCCCTCCATGGTGCCTCCTGTGATTTCTACTCACTCTCTTGTCCCCGACCGTAGAGAGCCAGCTCCTCAAGTTTCCCCTGTGGGGATCTCCTCCTCTTCCGAGGCCTCTCCTGACCCTGTAGGAGAGCCCCCTAGGAAGAGGCAGTGTAAGAGGAAGCACATTGACTCCCCTGAGTCTGTCACCTCTGACACTGATTTAGAGGATTCTGAAGGTTCCCCTTGTTCCCCCTCTGAAGATGTCTCCTTTGCAGACATCCTTGAAATCTTAAAACAGAGGGGGAATTGGCCAGCCCTCAACCCTTCAGAGGATGAATCTGTGTACCTTGAGGCGTTTGGCTCTCGCCCTTCCACCTCCTGGGTGTCCCCTCCCTTTGACCCCCTTATGCAAGTGGTGGCAAAGAAGGCTTGGGCAGCTCCTGACTCAGTGGAACCCACCCCCAGGAGACAATCTAAGTTCATCATGGCCCCTAAGGATAAAGAATTTCTGACCAAAGGTGTCTCTGTTGATGCTATGGTGGTGGCTGCGGCTACCAAGAAGGAGTTAGCTGATCCTTCGGTGCCTGTTCATCCTCCTAACAAGGAGTCTAGGTCGATGGACAGGTACGGGAAGCGGATGTTCTCGTCAGCGACCTTTACTATGAGATCGCTGAATTACCTGTCATTTTACTCTACTTCAGAGGGACTTACTCAAGGAAGCGAGTGAAATGTTGAAGGACCCAACAGCTGTGGGTTTTCAGGATAGGATGAACTCTCAGCTGTCTACCCTTAATTCTATAAACAACTCCTCCATGCGCCTCCTTTCATATGCGGCGGATGGAGCAAGTAGAGCAGCAGGTACAGGCGTAGCCTTGCGTAGGCACGCCTGGATGCGGCTTTGTAACTTTGCGGACCCTTTTAAGGCGTCCTTCACTAATTCCCCCTTTGATGGATCATCCCTCTTTGGTCCTCAAGTGAAGGAAACCCTGACTAGGTGCGAGACTGATGGCAAAACTCTTTCTGCCGTCGGGAGTCCGTTTTTCTACCCCTTCTAGACCTTACCCCAAAGGTCAGAAGGGGGGAAAGATGTGGTTCCGTAAACAATCCCAAGGAGACTTGCCTGACACACAGAGTCGATTCCCCTCTAGAGGCAGAGGGGGGAACAACAATGGTAGACGCCGTCCCAGAGGCAGAGGGGGCCCACATAATCAGGGCAGTCGAGAATCCTTTTCCGACAAGCCTTTTCAGCATCCCTGAGGTGTTGCCCGACTGTCCACCTTCAGAGGCAGTCGGGGGAAGGTTGTCACTGTACCCAAAAGCCTGGCTATCCCTAACTCAAGACAAGTGGGTACAGTCTATCATTTCCGAAGGCTACAGAATCCCTTTCCTTGTCATTCCCAAGCTGTCTAAAAAATCCCTTCCAGACGTTCCACCCAGTCAAAGGGAGCAAGCAGCATTAGAAATTTCAAAGCTGCTCGCAAAAAGAGCCGTTCAACCAGTGCCAGCAGACCTAGTAGGATCCGGAACCTACTCCAAATTCTTTTTGGTTCCAAAGAAAACAGGGGACTGGAGACCCATTTTGGATCTTAGCAACTTGAACAAGTTTATCAAGAAAACAAAGTTCCGGATGGTCACGCTGCAGTCCATTCTTCCCTTTTTGGGCCGAGACAGCTGGATGTGCTCTATAGATCTCCAGGATGCGTACTATCACATCAAGATGAATCGACGCTCCAGGAGGTTTCTCCGCCTCAGGCTGGGAACCAGTCATTTTCAATTCAGAGCCCTGCCCTTTGGTCTCACTACAGCCCCCTCGAGTGTTTACCAAATGCATGGCAGTGGTAGCCTCTCATCTGAGATGCCAAGGATTCCAGGTGTTTCCTTATTTCGACGGCTGGCTCCTCACAGCCCCCACCAACTCCTCGCCAGAGACTACACCTTTCGCACATGTCAGGCACTAGGCATTTCGATAAACTACGAAAAGTCTGTCGTGTTATTACTTTTATAGGCGCAAATCTAGACACAGTCAAGATGTCAGCCAGACTCACAGAGCAGAGGATAGCAGACATACACAAACAGGTCTTTCTTCTTTTGCAGAACAACAAAGTCAAAGCCAGACAGATCCTGAAAGTCTTGGGGATTATGGCGGTGGCCATCCCTCTCCTACCATTAGCTCGCTTCCATATGAGGATTTTGCAATGGATGCTCTTCACACAATGGTCTTACCAAAGCCTCCCAATGTCCCATCCTATTCGGATAACTCAATCGTGCAAGAGTCATCTCTCTTGGTGGATCACATCTCCTCAGCTCCTCCTAGGGAGACCTTTTGTCCCTCCTCCGGTTGCTACGGTGACAACGGACGCCTCCCTGATCGGGTGGGGGGGGCATTTCCAGGGCAGGAATGTCCAGGGCATGTGGCAACCGTTCGAGTGCCACTTGCACATAAACGTCCTAGAGATGAGAGCAGTGCTTCTAGCGTTGCAAGCCCTACAAGACTCTCTTCCCAAAGGAACTATAGCAATTCAGACAGACAATATGTCTGTAGTGTGGTACATCAACAAACAAGGCAGAACCAGATCTTACCCCCTATATCGAGAGGCACTCAGACTATGGCAATGGGCGATTTCTTCTCAGCAATTTCTGTTAGCAACGCACATCCCCGGGAAGTCCAATGTGATTGCAGACAAATTGAGCAGAGCTATTTTCATGCCTCACGAGTGGTCTCTGAACAATTCAGTGTTGGAGAAAGTTTTTCGAAAGTGGGGCAGGCCTTACTGCGACCTTTTCACTACTCCCCAAAACAGCAAGTGCGACAATTTTTTCACCCTCTTTCCCCAACCAGGCCACCCCAGCAGAGACGCTCTAGTGCACGTTTGGCCCCGGGGACTTCTGTATGCCTTTCCTCCCTTCCCACTGATATCCCAGCTGATACAGAAAGCCATCGCTCAGGAAGCTTCTATGATCCTCATTGCCCCTTACTGGCCTCGACAAATTTGGTTCCCCTTTCTCCACCGTTATCTGTTGGAACAACCTTGGCATCTGGACCCAGTTCCAGACCTCTTGACCCATCAGTCGGGTCAGTTGTACCACTCCCTTCCCTCTCTGAACCTCACGGCTTGGTTCCTCCAATTCCGACCTTAGCCAGGCTTCCTTTGATATCTCACTCAGAGATATCTTGATTGCCTCTCATAAATCTTCCACTCGGAAGATTTATCATAGCAAGTGGAAACGTTTTTCCTATTGGGCGCAGTCAAAGAATATAGATCCTTTCACTGCTTCTGTTCAAACAGTTCTAGACTTTCTAGCTGAACTTTTCCATGCAGGTTCGTCTCCATCTACCATTAGAGTTCAATTGGCTGCAATTTCGAACTTTCATGTTGGAGTCTCAGAGTCCTCTATTCTGTCCCACAAACTCTGCAAGGCCTTCTTAAAAGGAGTTTTTCTTCTCAAACCACCCATCAGAGATCCTCCTCCTCAGTGGGATCTCAATTTGGTTCTGGCATCCTTAATTCTTCCCCCCTTTGAACCTGCGGCTTCATGTTCTATAAAATTACTTTCATGGAAGACGCTCTTTTTAGTAACTATCACCTCAGCTAGAAGAGTCTCTGAACTTCATGCTCTGTGTAGTCGACCCCCTTATCTAGTTTTTCATAAAGACAGGGTGTCCTTGCGTACTAACCCGTCCTTTTTGCCCAAAGTAGCTTCATTGACAAATTTGAATCAAACCATTGAGCTTCCTGTTTTCTTCCCAAATTACTCTAATAGGTCAGAACAAAAGTTACACTGTTTAGATATTCATCGCCAACTTAGGTACTATTTAGACAGGACCAAACAATTCAGGAAATCTGACCAACTGTTTGTTTCTTATGCAGAAGGTAGAATGGGCCTTCCAGTTTCTAGAGTCTCTCTCTCTCTCTAGATGGCTTACTTCGTTGATTACCCTAGTGTATCAGATAAGACATCAACGATTGCCATCCAAACCCAGTGCTCATTCAACTAGAGCTTTAGCCACTTCGGTAGCTTTCCAAGATAGGCTGCCTATTGATTCAATTTGTTCTGCAGCTACTTGGGCTTCTCCCCATACCTTCATTTCTCATTATAAGTTGGACTTGGCCTCTAGAGACCGAGCCAACTTTGGTTCCACTGTACTCAAGAGTCTGTTCTGATAGGCCACCCGGGACAAGGTGCTAGGGACATGGTCCCATCCAGCAAGAATGAAGGCGAGATTGACAACCTAACATTTAGAAGTTATGTACCTACCATAACGTTCCATGTTAGTTGTCTTCTTCTCGCCTTCTTTCTTGCGTCCCACCCTCCTTCCCCCTAGCCAGGACAGACCTAGAAGAGTTTTCTTGTTCCTTATGGAATTTTTTTTTGCTGGCCTTAGCTTTCAAACGAGATCTGAGGAGTTACCGCCTAGCATTGTGGGATATAGGGGAGCCTCGAGCCAGTGGAACTAGCTCTCGAGCTTTTGGAGTGGCCGAGTCGGAGCCGAGAATCGGCTCCGAACCCATCCAGCAAGAAAGAAGGCGAGAAGAAGACAACTAACATGGAACATTATGGTAGGTACATAACTTCTAATTATGCAGAGTGCTTTAAAACCCTTCCCTCTACTCAGACTCCTGTAGATTGTTGAGGGATGGTCTGTGCCTGGCTTAGAAGGCATCCACAAGCCCCGCACCTTTGAATCTCTCTATTCGTAAGTCAGAGTACCAGAAATACAAGGTCTGGGGACCTGAATTATGTCTGCGACTTAAACAACATGATGAAGAGGCAGATGTGTGCCAGAGACTGCCCCTGCTATGGGACAGGCTTCCCATCCCTGTGAAGTTGAGTTTGTCTATTACCTGGTTTAAGTGCAACCTAGACCAGTGGATGGGGAAGAGGAAATTTACACTGGGCCTGACACCCTTACCCCTAGCTTATGAATGCTTGGCTGTCAGTGTCTTATTCGGATACAGTACATTCTTATTCTTTCGGGAAGACTTAGCTAGCCTTAGAAAGGTCACCCCCCCAGGTTGTTAGCCCAGTTTGATGTTTTTACCTATCTTAATGGTAATTTAATAAAGGTGTTTAAAAAAGACAGAGAGAGAGAAATTGAACCATGGGGTAACCCAAATTATCCAACCCTCTCTTTCTAAGTTTAATAATTTGCTTTCTAATTCAAGGTCCATTATCAAAATCACTTTAAGCAGCAAATTACTAACAAGCAGATTTTTTAAAAAACAGTGGCATGGAGGTTTTAAAAAAACAGAGAGCCTCCCAAAAATCAAGGACAGTCCTGAAAGTCAGAATGACTGCTTGCCTCTTCAGGCCCCTTTCACCCTGACAAACCTGTCTTAGTCTTGGTCTGCGTCTTCCTAAGTGGTATCAGATTATCTCAGACAAATGGGTTCTGAGAATGTTCCAGTGGGGTTGGAGATGGGAATGCAGTCTCTCCCTTCATCTGTCCCTCCTTTTTGAAGATTCTTCCTCATCCTGTAAGCTAAACCTCCCTATTTTCTCCAGTTCTGGATCACATATTGTCACAGAGGCCCACAGAATTAGTACCCTCAGATCATATAGGCAAATATTTTTATTCCAGGATCTTTCTAGTACTAAAGGGGGAACTTGGAGGCCAGTTCTAGACCTTACCTTTCTCACCCTCTTAAGGACCCAAAGTTACAAATATCCTCCAAACCTTGTTTACCCATCATTTCTCCCTCAGGTTCATGGTACTGTTAGACTTAAAACTTGCTAACCATCACCTTCCTATTGGTAAGGATTTTTTTTATTTAAATTTTCTGTATATGGCTCATATTATCATTATCAATTCTCTGCCCTACCATTTGCTCTCTCTGCAACATCTGGCACCAGTAATTGATTCATACCTTTCAACTTCTTAGAGCAATAAATCTGGACAAAGCCATAAATAATGGGGGGGCAAAAACCCAAAGATAGGGACAATTTTTAAATACTGCTCTTGGAAAGTAAACGGAAAAAGAAGTTATGTACTCCCCATAACATTCCATCTGAATAGTTGTACTTCATTTGTCTTCAGCCTGTGGGTATTTGGATCCAGATCAGATCCGAGACGGCCGCATCACCAGCATCTGATCTGAACTCCAAGCTCCTCCCCCAACCCGCAATGCCCCTCCATCTCCTTCTTTCCCTCAGATAGTTTGCTGAATCAGAAACATAAGTCTGACCCAAGAAACCTTACCACTAAAGGTTCAAATAATCTAGAACAAACATAAGCAGGAGAGCCACAAGTGTGCACCCCTCCCAAATATCAAATTAGGACAATCGTAGCAAGGTTAGGGGGAAGGAGGGAGGGATGGTTGAAGACAAATGCAGTACAACTACTCAGATGGAATGTTATGGTGAGTACATAACTTCTTTATCTGAAGTAGTTTACTTCATTTGATCTTCAACCTGTGAGACAGAGTCCGCAGCTACCTTTATCTGGGTGGCCCTCTTGGAAGGATATTACAAAGCACTGTGGAGCCAAAGGATGATCTATCCCTGGATACCATGTCCAATTTGTAATGTGAAATAAAGGTATGGGATGAGGACCAAGTAGCTGCAGAGCAGATGTTACCCAGTGACACTGTAGATCAGAAAGCTGCCGAAGTTGCCATGAATCTAGTGGAATGGGCTTTAATCAGGCCCGGCAGGGAGATGGCTTTGTCAGAATATGCCTGGAGAATGCATTGGGAAATCCATCTCGCAATGGTAACTTTGGAAACAGGTTTGCCTAAAAAGAGTCTCAAATAGAACAAACAGTTGGTCCAATTTCCGGAAGGGTTTCATTCTATGCAGGTAAACCTCAATTGCCTGTGTACATCCAACAAATGTAACTTGTATTCACCTCTGTTTTGGAAATTTGGAAAGAAAACAGGAAGCTTGATGGTTTGATTAATATTGTTCTCAGAAGCCACTTTAGGAAGGAAGGATTCGTGTGCAAGGAAACCCTGTCCTTATGAAAAACCATATAAGGAACTTTAATGGATAAGTCTTGGAGTTCCGATACCCTCCTGGCCGAAGTAATGGTCACCAAAAAGGCAATTTTCCAAGAAAGGAATTGTAAGTCTACTGACGCCGCTGGTTCAAAGGGAGGGGCAACTAGGGCTTCTAGGACAAAGGTGAGGTCCCAGGGCACCGTTGGATCTTTCACTGGCGGTTGTAACATAAAAGTTCCTTTAACTCATTAACCCCGAGTACCGTCCCTTGGCACCTTGGTGCTTACATCTGAGTGCTCTCTGAGGCACTGCAAATTGTATGCTGTTACACCAGAGTGCTTTCCCCAAGCACGAGCAACTTTAGAGTCATATTTTAACTGCGCTGTTAAAAACTAAGTTGAAAAAGTACCTGAAGTTTGTCAGTTACCTTCTCAACTTAGTTTTCATTGTGGAGTTAAGGTAATGTTCATTTTTGATTTTTTTAGAGACAATCTGCTTGCTATGCACTCCGTGTCTTCTTGTGATCATAGCAAGCCGATGCGTGTCTGTGTGTGAGTGAAGGTTGAGAGTGAGAGAGTGAATATCTGAGACAAATGTTAATGTTTAATGGAATAAACAAAGTTATTATTGAAACCACTGTTCAGTTCTTTGGATTTTTTTATATTGAAGTACATATATGTGTGAGTGAGCATATAAGAGAAATGCTTCACCCTTCTGCAGAAAATTCCATTTGTTTTCAGTTCCTATATAATTCAGTTTAAGAATAAATCCTGGAACAGTGCCCGAAGTGTATCGCAAGCATTTCAACTGCTAGTGCACTTCAGTAGCGATCGTGCCCCATAATCCTTTGCGCACTCTGTAACTGTTACTGTTAAAATACACCTTATCAAGCCCAAAATACTCAGACTTACTGATGGAATTCTCATCTTTGTCTAACTTTTGTTCCTCAAACCACCTTCACTCCATATGTGTTGCAAAAAGATTTATTCAAACATTTAAAATGCGAGCCAAAACTATGAGCCATGCTCTTAAACAGTTCTGGGAGATATGAGGGATCTGCTTTTACAAGAATCAAATTTCATGTAATACAAGTAGATCGTAGAACTTTAAGTATAGCAGAAATGGGCCTCGAGGTCAGGGTAGGCCACGCAAGTCAAGTCGTGAGATCAACACAGGGTCGTCAGTACTAAATACAGTTTTAGTGCTTGTTATGCTGCTCTTCCGAGATGTATTAATTTTTTATCACAACTGATGGGTGAAGTTTGTAGTGCAGTAATAACATTATAGTTTGGCATACAGTATTTTCTGCTCTTGAGGTCAAACCCAGTGTCTGCATACAGATGATCACAGTGCACTGAATCTTTGTTTCATGACCTGTGTTATGTATATATTTAGCAATGTGAGCACTTGATTTTAGTTTTTACAAAAATTGATGCATTGTTACAACATACCACAGCTTTGAATGCAATAATTACATGCATTATACTGTGCAGTTGCCTTTGCGGAACAATACAAAAAATGAATTTATTTTCTGCATTCCTATCTTCTTCATATACAGTACTATATAACACTGAGGTTTATCGAGTCCATCAGCTCTCTCGATGTTAAATAAAAATTACTTGACTTCCTTTATAACATAAAGGGTTCATGTTAGGTTTGACTTTACAGTGGCACATACTGAATATGTATAACAGTGTCCCATGTGTACATCTGAGATTGTCATTTTTCTATGACAATAGAATTCAAAATGCATTTGCTATTCTAAGACTGTTGTTAATGTATTACTTATAGACTGTCAAAAGGCATTTTATGTCCCTCTTTCACAATGGAGAACTAAGGCATCAGTTTATTTCTTCTGATTGTTCTGAAAAGCAGCTGTTGTTCTTGCAAATGTTTATAAAATTGACTCTGCGATCAGCAGTGGTTTTAGCCAATGAAATAAATGTGATTTACTTGACCACGGATCATGTGCCCACTGCTGAAATAGGCTGTGTCAAAAATTCCACGTTACTCTCAGCAGTTGTATAGCATGTGCTGACAATGAATTTGATGCTAAATTTCTGCAGTAGAGCCTTTAGGAGTAGATGGATTACATAACAGGATGCTGGATGACAGTTAAAAAAAAGTTAAAGTGCTGCATTTCTGAAGTGTGTATCCGGAAGGTGCAGGGATTTATAGCCAACTCTTAACTTGTTTGAATTTATGCAAGTGACATTTGGGAGAATGTGGAATAAGAAGGAATGAACAAATGAGTGTTGTCAGTTTGGAAGAGTGTGTGTTTTATTGTTAGCATTGCTCAACCAGGTATTTTGGCATTATTTCTGCCCTTTTTACTTCTGTGACTTACTGTAATCAGAGTGATGGTGAGGTGAGAACATGAATTACTACTTTTTGGATTAGTTCTTAAACGGATCAGCCAAATAAATTTGATATTTTTGCTTGTCTTATTGTATTTCTGATTATACTCAGTAGTTGCCCTAGTGAGATAAAAGGGTATTACTTGCTGACTACTACCAGCATGGAGCTACCATATATTTTGGCCATTTTTCTTGGCTTTTTGAGTCGTGCATTGAATTTAGGTGGGAGTAAGGGCTCAGTAATATAAAGTGTTATACTAGTTTAATGAATTATCACCTGTGTCTGAGCATGCATAGCTTTGCAGTAATGAAATGCAGGTCATCATCACATTACCAGTTTACTGCAGTTACAATGTAGCACTGAGTCATTATTACTTTCCAGGTAAAATTCTCAGCAGCTCTCACTGGTATTCATATAAGTAGAAGTCATTATCACATTGATGAATGCACACGCCAGATTTGGGGTTTTTCTCTACTTTGAGTCATTGCAAGCCACCCCACCCCCCCACACACACCAGTTTCTTTCTGTCATTTTTACAATTTCGAGAAATTTAACAAATATGAGTTAAAATCTGAACATTCTACGAAAATCTGAACAGTTGAGAGGTATTAACAGGGATAGATTTTAGAAAGCTACTAGAGTAACGGGATTTGTGCTAGAATGTATTTTCTGAAGGATATAAAAATATATATAGATTTCATATTTTGGTAAATAACTTTGCAAGGGAACATGTCAATGTGCCAAGTAATACCTCATTTTGAAGATAGTAGTATGCCTTACAGCATTGTAAAAGAACTGTGTCTGTATGCTGTACACATGTATAAATAGTTTGATGTCCTTCAAGGATGCATCTGCAGTCCTTACATATGGGTTGTCCTGCCTCAGGCAGCCCTTCGATCGGCCGGATTCCAAAGTGTGGTTCCGGCGTCGGCTGATGTCGCCCTCTCCCCGACGTCAGAGCGCCTGGGGTATAAAAGCATCAGCCGACACCATCTTCCTCAGTCTTTCTTGCCGCGTGGTGCCCGAAGCAGAAGCAGTTCGCAAGTGCCGATCGGCCAGCTCCTGTAACTTCAGCTACCGAAGACTTCAAAAGCTAAGTACCCCGTTGGGAACTCTTTCTTGCCTCAGCCGATGTCAGTTCAAACGCTTAAAGTTAATAATTGCTTAACTTGTGGGAAACAAATACCTCATAAGGATTTCCATTCTTACTGCCTCCCCTGCCTAGGCCCAGACCACGACGTCTCGGCCTGTACAGCCTGTGCCTCCTTCAACCGACGCACTTTTAGGCGTCGGGCGGAGTTTGCAGAGGAATTTTTTGGGGCTAGTTACTGTTGCAATATGCCGCCGGAGACTCCGACTTCTCATTTAACCAAAAAACGGAAGGACAAGGACCGACACACGTGGACCGTGGTTTCAGCTGAAACCACGCCTAGGCCTACCGCGAGTGTCTCGGTTTCGGCTGAAACAGAGTCCTTGGTACTTCCGACAGTCGATACCGCACAACCGACAACCTCGGCCCCGGAGGCCTCTTCTGAGTCGGTTATAGAATTTCCCTCAGAAACCGGTGTTCCGGAAACATCCGACACCATTTCCCTAGACATAACTACGCCAGCACGTGGAGCAGCCAGGCCTCCTGCATCCATGTCCATAAAGGCATTCACTAGGGCTAAAGCTGCTAAACAGCCTAAATCTCTGCCTCCCAAGGCTATTCCTCAGGGATCCACTACAGGTTCACAGATTTTAAGTTTAGCTGAGGACCTTATTTCCTTAATTAGGGGCTCTCAACCTCCTCTAGACAAAAGGCACAGGGCTGAGCCCACTGATCCCCAGTCCTCTGATGAGGCCTCAGATGGCTCTGCTCTTTCAGACTACCAGGAGGAGGCCTTTACGGCCTACGAGGATTCTGATGCAGAGGAATCTATTCCCTCTGCCTCCCCTCCTGAAGAGCTGTCCTTTGGGGAGACCCTTCACTCCATGAGAGAGCATTTCAAATGGCAGGGCCAGGAATTCCCTGATTCCAGGAAGAGATTAAGGACTTTTTTGCATTTACCTCAGCATAGACCTTTGTCTATTCCTCCTGTTTTGAATGTAATTGATGATGTGTACTCTTGAGTCTAGCATTACCCCTGACTCCCTTCCTCCGGCTCCTGTCAAACCCGATAGGTACTACAGGGTCCCGGACTCACATCATTTCCTTTACAAGGCCCACTCTGCTGACCCTGAAACTATTTCCCAGGGCCCTAAAGGGGTTGCATCTGCCACTACTAAAAATCCACTCCCCTCTGAAAGGGAGTCCAGGGCTTTAGAGAGATGGGGTAAAAAAGTGTATACTTCTTCTACTCTTTCTATGAGGGCATTAAATTGTCAATTCCATATGATATAGTACCAAGAGTATTTGTTAGATGAAGTGCATAAAAAATTGTCTTCACCTGAACCCCTAGATTGCAAGTCACTTCAGGATCTGGTACATAACTCCCAACAGGTTAGCAACCATTTCCTGCAGTGTGGTTATGATGCATTGGAAGCTTCATGTAGGTCAGCAGTGACAGGTGCAGTCATACGTAGGCATGCTTGGCTGAAGGAACAAACTCTGCCAGATCATGTTAAAGCAAAGCTTCTGGATGCGCCACTGGAAAAGCAAAAGTTATTTGGCTCCACTGCTCAGGAGGTCTTAAAGAAATTTGAGGAAAAGGCTAAATCTATGCAAACAGTCAAAGATTTTCTCCAGGTCCAACCACCAAGATTCAGCAGAAATTGGCCCTCTAAGAATTGGTCCTTTCCAGACACAGAGAGATTTCAAAGAGGCAAGAACAGGCGTGCCAGAGGTAGAGGGCAAGCTAGAGGCTCCTACAGAGGACGTCAATGGCAGCCTCCTAACCAGAGAGGTAGTGCAGGACCTACAATTGCTGCACAAGGACAGACTCAATGACTTTACCTTGACCCCGCCAACCAGGGCTCAATTGGAAGCACCTTTGGGCGGAAAGCTATCTTTATTCTCAAAAAATTGGCACAGTATTACAAGGGACAAATGGACACTGCAAATAATAGACAAAGGATACAGGTTCCATTTTCATAATTACCAAAAAGAAAAGGCATGCCAAGCCTGCCACCAAATCAAATGGCAGAGGCTTTAAAACAAATTTTCAACCTATTGCAAATGAAAGCTATAGAAAAGGTTCCTCTCACAGAACAAGGCCAAGGATTTTATTCCAGACTATTCTTTGTCCAAAGAAAAGAAAAACAACGGAGGCCTATTCTCGACTTGTCCGCACTGAATACTTATCTCATTGTGCCAAAATTCAAAATGCTGACCCTACAGCAACTCCTTCCCATGCTGGGCAAGGGGTCTTGGCTGGTAACTCTAGACCTCAAGGAGGCATACCTGCATGTCCCTATCAGACAAAGTTGCAGAAGACACCTCAGATTTCTTGCAGGTTCAGAGCAGTATCAATTCTCAGCATTGCCCTTTGGCTTATCTACTGTGCCCAGAGTATTCACGAAATGCCTGGCATCAGTAATTGCACACTGCAGACTTCAGGGGATTCAAATATACCCATATCTGGACGACTGCCTTATACAAGCGGACAGCCAACAAACTTTGGTAAAACACTTGAATTGTGCCATCTGCCTACTTCAGGCTTTGGGATATACAGTCAACATTCACAAATCAAGACTTGTTCCATCCCAAAGGATAATTTTTCTGGGTGCGAAACTAGATACAACCACTCAAATGGCTTTTCTCACGGAAGAAAAACAAAGACAACTACCGGATTATTTCGAAAATCTGACAAAACAAACTCAGCTGACTGCAAGGATAATCCTGCAGGCCCTGGGTTACATGGCAACTTGCATTCTTCTGATTCCACAAGCAAGGCTGCATATGAGGAAACTGCAATGGTACCTAAGGAGTTTATGGTCTTGGCACAGTCACAGCCTAGAAGCTTTGATACCACTCATTCCATGCCTTCAAAAGGAATTTCTGTGGTGGGCTCAAGCAAGCCAGTCAAACAGGGGCCTGCCCTTCAGCAAACCAATAATCAGTCAAACCATTACAACGGACACTTCAGACCTTGGATGGGGAGCACACATGGAGGGCAGATGCATTCAAGGACTATGGTCACAGAAAGAATTGAGCATGCACATAAACCAAAAGGAAATGCTGGTGGCGATACATGCAATCGAGGCCTTCAAACATTTTCTGCATCAAGGACACCTGCTAATAAGGACAAGACAATACCACAGTTATGTGGTATATAAACAAGCAAGGAGGTACCCATTCCTACCCTCTTTGCAGGCTGGCAGTGAATCTTTGGGAACTTTCCCTAAAAATCAATATAGAGCTGCAATCCCAGTTTGTGCCAGGAAAAGACAATATACTGGCGGACAGTCTAAGCAGAAATATCATGGATCCACACGAATGGATGCTGCACCCAGACATCTTCCTTCAGATAACACAATCATGGGGGAGGCCGGACATAGATCTTTTTGCCTCCCACCACAACCATCAGCTGAAGAAATTCTGCTCAAGGACATACCACCCACAGGCATGGAAAGTGGACGCCCTCTCGTTCAGCTGGAATACTCTAACAGTGTATGCATTCCCACCTCTTCCATTAATGACCAAGGTCTTACTGAAGATCAGGACAGAGCAGCCAAGAGTGATTCTGATAGCTCCGGACTGGCCCAGACAGCACTGGTACCCACTGTTAAGGAGCATGTCACGCACAAAACCATGGCCTCTACCACAATGGCCACTTCTTCTGACACAGCACAATTACAAAACTCTGCACCCCAGCCTGAAAACCTTGCAGCTGACAGCCTGGAGAATACCTTGACTCCTCACCAGGATAAGCTATCTAAGACAGTGAAGGACATCATCTTGGAAGCTCGTCGGCCTTCCACAAGAAAGGCATATTCAGCAAAATGGAAAAGATTTTGCACTTGGAACACAACAAAGGGCCTAGATGCGACAGTGATGAACATGGCACATATCCTGGAATACTTGGCAGAAATGCTCCACAATGGCCTTTCTTACTCTTCCATAAAAATTCATGCTTCAGCAATTTCAGCAGAATACAATACTGATCCACCTGTCTTCTCTCATCCACTCCTAAGGCAGTTTCTAAGGGGAATTAAAAACATCAGTCCTCCAAGGAAACCACCAGTGCCTACATGAGACCTTAACTTCATGTTGGAAAAATTAACTCTACCTCCCTTTGAACCAGCAGCATCTTCAGAACTACAGTTCCTGTCTTGGAAGACTGCCTTCCTTCTGGCCATAACCTCAGCAAGAAGAGTATCTGAGTTGCAGGCCCTCATGGCAGTACAACCATTTCTTATTTTTCATCAGGACAGTCTCGTTGAGAACCAATCCTTCATTCATGCCAAAGGTGGTATCCAGGGTCTCACTGAACCAAGCTATTCACCTGCCTACCGTCTTTCCTAATCCACAGAACAAAGGGGAGAAACTTCTGCATACCCTGGACATTCACAGACAGTTGCGCTACTACTTGGACAGAACTAAGACTTACAGAAAAACTGACCAGCTATTTGTAGCATATGCTGCTGGTGTACAAGGAAAAGCAATTTCCAAACAGACAATTTCCAAATGGATAGGCAATTGCATTTGATTCTGTTACTCTTTTCATGGCAAAACTGTGCCAGCTAACATTAGACCTCATTCCACCAGAGCCACAGCCACCTCCACAGCCTTCGTAAGAGGGGTGGCTACCAATGACATTTTAGAAGCTGCTACATGGAGCTCCGTGCATACATTTTCCAAGCATTACAACTTACCCTTATATTCCAGATCCCGAGCAGGCTTTGCTATGGCAGTCCTGCAGGGCATTTTAGCTACACCATCCTTTTCTTAGATCCTACCACCCCCAGCTTGGCTATGGTATTTTACCCATATGTAAGGACTGCAGATGCATCCTTGAAGGACATAGTACAGTTTTGTACCTACCATAAATGTAGATGTCAGATAGGTATGCATCTGCAGTCAGGTTTACCCTCCCTCCTTCCCCTCTGTGGTATTTTCCGGGTACTTACCCCTCTTATAGCTAGCTGGGGTTATCTATTATGGTGTATTTGTTTTATATTACTGTGCATGTTTGGAATTTTTTGCATCTCTCCAAATTTAGCCTTCCTTAGAGGGCACCTGGCATCTGGGGCAAGAAAAACTGAGGAAGATGGCGTTGGCTGATGCTTTTATACCCCAGGCGCTCTGACGTCGGGGAGAGGGCGACATCAGCCGATGCCGGACCCAGACTTTGGAATCCAGCCGACCGAAGGGCTGCCTGAGGCAGGACAACCCATATGTGAGGACTGCAGATGCATACCTATCGGACATCTACATTTATGGTAGGTACAAAACTGTACTTTTAGGGCTTGCGTTATGGAAATTATGAATATTTTTCATATTGTGGTTAATAACTTTGCAAGGCAACATGTCAGTGTGCCAAGTAACACCTCATTTTTAAGACAGTAGTGCGCCTTATAACATGGTAAAAGAAAATGTCTGTAGGTTATACACATGTACAGCTATCACAGTTTATTTAGGGCTTGCATTATGGAAATTATGAATATTTTTCATATTTTGGTTAATAACTTTGCAAGGGAACATGTCAGTGTTGCAAGTAACACCTCATTTTGAAGACAGTATTCATAGTTCCAACATGGTAAAAGAACTGTGTCTGTGTATTGTACACATGTACAGATATCAAAGTTTGTTTAGAACTTAGGTTATGGAAATTGATTTTTAATATTTTGCTAAATAACTTTGCAAGGGAACATGTCAGTGTGCCAAGTAATGCCTCATTTTGAAGATGGTGTTACTACTTACAACATGGTTAAAGAACTGTCTGTATACTGTACACATGTACAGATATCACAGTTTATTTAGTCTTGTAGGGTTATGAAAATTATACATTTCCAATACTTTTCATTATTATGCCCATATTTTTGCAAAGGAGCATGGTGATGACACAAATGATGCATCATTCTGAAGCTGACATTGAGCCACACAACTTGTACACTGATATGTAGCCTTTGTCTGTTACAGGTGATGAGATATTATACATAATAAACATTCATATTTCTGTGAATATCTCCGTAATGGAGCATCACACAGTAATGGTTAAGGTATAATTTTAAAGCTGACATTCATACAAACAAATTCACGGTTGGGTGTCATTCGAAAGACATGCGTGCGTAGTTGGGCGTACCTTTGAAGGTTGGGCATCAAGCTGGCACCTCGGCGTTTCGTAAGAATCTACTGCCAATCATTAGCGGACCGGAGTTCCTCTGTGGTGACCCCTTACCAGGAAAAGCCATAAGACAAACAAACATGGGTCTACATGGTAACATTCACCAAGATATTGTGATTTGTTGTACCAAAAGGTAAAAATATGCACATCATCAGCATTCCTTGGCAAATATTTAATAATGACTTGTGTACGAACTCTCAGCATTTACACTGTTAGAAAGGTCAGTGTCTACTGAACAGCTTTCGCAATTACATTTTTTAGTCTAGTTCTTGTATTTAGAGTTATGAACATTTGTTTTATGTATGGTATTACAAATGGATTTTCTGAAAATGAGCTCAGGCTGCACTGTTGTTCCTATGGTGGAAGTAAGCAGGTAGCATTTTCTGAGCTTCTCCGGAGTGGATGAGTTAAGAAAGGACTTAGAGCCTAGACAAAGCTAAGGAAGCCATCTTTTCACCCACATGGAAGTTAGAAATGGCAGCCAGTTGAACTCTAACAGTGGAAGAACTCGCACTCTGCTGAAAAATACCAGACAAAAATTCCAGAATGGCAAGAACTGGAGCTGAAAATGGGTCTAGATTCCATTGAGAGGCCCAAATAGAGAAATGTTTCCATTTACTACTGTAAATCTTTCTGGTAAAAGATTTATGGGCCGCCGCCAGAATGGCTCTAACCGGAGAGGATAAACCGGGAGTCCTTATTACTGGAACTGGAGCAGCCAAGCTGTGAGTTTCAGACTGTCCAGGTCTGGGTGAGGAACCCCTAAGGGGTGAGAAATAAGATCTGGATCCAGATCCAACATCCAAGGAGGAACTACTAGATGAGACCATAGAGAGGGGAACCAGACTTGACAAGGACAGAATGGGGCGATGAGGATTACTGTGCTCCTCAGCCTGCGAGCTTTCTGAAGAACCTTCTGAATGAGAGAGAACTGGGGGTAAGCATAAAGAAGACCGGGAGGCCAGGCGTGAGCCAGTGCATCTTGGGGCTTCACCCTGAGGAGGGTTCAGAGTGAAAAACTCACTGCACTTCGCATTGGAAGGAGATGCAAAGAGATCGCAGCAAGGCCAGCCCCAATTGAGGAAGATCTGTTCTACTACTGAAGGATTCAGAGACCACTCATAAGACATCAGAATAGTCCTGCTGAGCCTGTCCGCTAGGATGTTGGACCATCTTGGAATGTGTGTTGCCACCAGAAAGCGGATGGTAGAAACTGCCCATTCCCGCACTCCCATGGCTTCTCGACAAAGGGGTTAAGATCTGATTCCTCCGTGATTGTTATACCAGACCACTGATATGTCCGACTGGATGGCAGTAGTCCCTAGATGAAGATGGGCATAAAGGGCCTGCAATGCTAAAAGAACCGCCCTCATCTCCAGGACATTGATATGCAAGTTGGTCTTGGAAGGGGACCATGTGCCTTGGACTGTCCTTCTAAAAGCAATGCCCCCACCCTAGCTGGGAAGCATCTGTGGTCACTGTGGTTGTGGGAAAAGGAGGAAGAGATGTCCCTGGACAAGTTCCTGGGAAAGAGTCCACCAGAGAAGTAACTGTCTGCAAGCCCAGGATATGTGTATCGGATGGGACAATGGTAGGTCTAGAAGGGGACCACTGAACTGCTAACATCCACTGGAGGACACTCATGTGAAGACGTGCGAAGAGGATTGATAGTGGCTGCCATGGAACCCAGGGCCAGCAGAACTGATTCCGCTGATGGGCAGTGAGAATTAAGAATGTAAGATGCATGAAGTTTCAAATTGTTTACCTTTTCCGGGGTGAGGTAGACTTTCATTTGTATGTTGTCTAGCTGAGCTCCAAGAAAGTGTAAGCTCTGAACTGGCATCAGCGACAACTTGTTGACATTGATTGTAATGCCCAGTCTCTTTGCTAGAAGAAGGAAGTAATCCGTGGCCTGGCATAGTAGACGCTTTGTAGGGGCAGCAAGAAGCCAATCATCCAGGTAGGGGAAAACCTAGATTCCCTGAAGCCTCAGGTGGGCTGCTACCATCACCATGACTTTGGTGAACACCCTGGGGGCTGTGGTGAGACCAAAGGGGGGTAGGGTCCTGAATTGATAATGATTGGCCCCCAGCCTGTAGGGAAGAAACCTGCGGGAACGCGTGTTCATTTTGATGTGATAGTACGCGTCCTGGAGGTCAGTCGAGCACATCCAATCTTCTGCCTGCAGGTAGGGCAGAATGAACTTTTGTGTGACCATCCGGAATTTCTCCTTGGCTACTGACAGGTTCAGAACGGATAGATCTAGAATGGGTCTTAGGTCCCCTGTTTGGTTTGGCACTAAAAAGAACCTGGAATATAGATGCCCAATCTGGATTGATCTAGGGGGACGGGTTGGATGGCTCGTTTTTTTTTAACAGATTTCTATCTCCAGTGCTGCTTCCTCCCTCTGTGTGGGTAGAACATCCGGGAGGAGTTTTGGTTGGTGGAGTGTTACGAATGGGATGGAATAACCTCTGGATATGATTAACACCCAATGGTCTGTTGTAATGGACTCCCACTCCGTTTGGTGTAACGAAAGACGGCCCCCGGCTGCCTCCAGAGATGAGCAGCTGGGCAACCCCTCAGGGTTGCTGCGCGGGTCTGTCCGAGAATGGTTCTTCAGACCTCCTCTGCCTCTGGGCTGGCATCTGTCTTAACCCCCTCTGCCTCTGGGGGAAGAAGAGTCCTGAGTGTCCCAGGAGAACTGAAATTTCCAGAACCACATCTTCTTTGCCCTTCATTGATTCCTTGAGAAGGATCTCTGAGGGGTGGAGTAGCGGAACCCGATGGCAGACAGTGTCTTCCCATCCTTCTCAATCTGGACTAGTGCCTCGCGCATGGACTTCCCAAACAGGGAAGAGGCATCATAGGGAGGATTCACAAAGGGCGCCTTAAAGGGTTCAGAGAATTGACATAGCCGAAGCCAGGAGTGGCACCTCATGGCAAAGCCAGACCCAGCCGCCCTAGTGTCCCCTTCTGTGGCATGGGAAAGGAGATGATGGACTTATTTGCAACCACTTTGAGTCTAGCCATGCATGCAGAGAAAATTTTCATGCTCTCTGCCGATGTGGGCTCTGAGGGAGACTCAGCGACCTCCTTGACCAAGTCTCACTCAAGTCGAATAACATACACCATATAGTTCAGCACCCATATGGAAAAGGTGGCTGAAGCATAAACTCGCTTCCTGAGATCCATTGACCGCGATTTTCGGTCAGGAGGATGGACCGTAGAGCTCTCCTGAGCGAGCTCTTTCTTGGTGGCAGTTGCCACCACCATAGCGTCTACTGGGGATCCCTTACTCCAGCTGACTCTGTCCTGTGGGGGGAGAAGGACTTTTATCCGGTCTTTTCACAATTGGCTCCACAGTGTCGGTTCCTTCCATGCCCTAGATGTAATAAGGTCCAACAGTGGATCGACGGGGGGTGGGGGCGGGGCACCCAGGAGGTAGATGGGCCCATGACGAATGCCTCCAGGAACACAGACTTGTCCAGGGTCGGTCTTTGGGAGACCTCCTCGGGGGGGGGGCTATGGGAAACTTCCCCTTCCAAGTCCGTGTTGTCTGTGAGTGACTCGGGGGGGGCTCCACAGTGGGGCAGTCCCTGAGATGACAGGATGGTCGGAGCCATACCCAGAACTGAGGTAGTCGGGGCAGATTCTGAAGAGGAGATGGTCAGAGGCCCCGACCACTTGAGAGGACCTTCTCGACCACATCAAAAGCTGAGAGAGAATGGACATCCCAGGAAACAATGGAGCTGCTCTCCTCTGATCCAACGTGGGAGTTGGACCAGAGCCACGGATGACGAGATGCCAAGGGTAATACTGCACTCTGACAAACTCAGCGCCGACAGCACCCCTTCAAATCCCACGCCAAGGCTACATCTCCGAGAGCTGGATCCAACCTGCTCAAAACCATGGCTGGAGTTGAGGTACTAGGTACCGTCGGCACAGGCCGTCCGTCCCCATGGGCTCGGATCCAAGGACTCCAAAACCAAGGGCTGGATTGGAGAAGGAGCGATGAGGGCAAAGAAGAGTTAAGAAACCCCGCTCCAGAGGGAGAGAGGGGGCTGGCAAGACCCCCATCTGGATCTGGGTGTGGATAAAGTTCCACATCATCCTGTCCATCTCTGATTCGCTTAGACTGCAGGTGGAACAGGACGAAGCCACTGACACCGGCCAGTAGTGCTGATGAGGGGAAGCTGTCATAGGGGGCAGAGAACACCGTCTGCTCCAGTGAAAACCTTGGAGAATGGAGCCGAGTGGTGCTGAGCCTGGAAGGAGTTTTCCCGTTAGATGGTGGCCCCGTCTGCGCTGAGCGGCCAGGGGACCGCTTTCTATGCCTATCATTGTTTCTGTTGTCAGAATCCAAAGGCCTAGAGACAGGGTGGTTGAGCCCTGGAGGCCTGGGAGGGAGAAGACACAGTAATGGCCGCTACCGTGGAAGACAAAGCTGGGACAGCCATCCCCGAAGCTGATGAGGCCTTTCATAATCCACTTAGCCGTCTGGTCTTTGTGGGCACTGGGATTAAAACCTGCGCAAATCACGCAGGCCATGTTGAAATGAGCCGCACCTAAACAAGCAACGCACGGTGTTTGGCCATCAGCTGGGGAAAGCTTGTGGCCACACATCTGCCATATATAAGAAGACACACACACACACACACACACACACACACACACACACACACACACACACACACACACACACACACACACTAGAGCTGAGTTGAGAGGAAAGAGTAACACAGGGAAACACAACACTAACTTCTAAACCTTTTTTTTTTGTACTTTCAGTCGACATGGGTGTAGGAGAGGTAAAGGTAAGAATTTTAGAGGAAACTAGCTATTCAAAAAAGCCAAACACAACAACAAAACACTAAATGCCTGGAGCTTGAGACCACACTGCTGGGCTGGAAAGTGGCAAATGAGATTTGAGGGAAAGAAGGAGATGGAGGGGCATTATAGGTAGGGGGGTGGAGCTTGGATCAGATGCTGGTGATGCTGCCGTCTCGGATCCAGTCAGGATTTGAATACCCACAGGTTGAAGATCAAATTAAGTAAACTACTTCAGATTAACAGGTTTTGTGTTAGCATGAATTTTCTAAAGGGTGAAGTGTGAAATTCAAATGTTTGCCATTATTTTCTGACATAAATCTTCAATGATTTGCTAGAAAAACCACAATTTTTTAAAAAAATGAACCAAAAATAGGAGGCAAAAATCTGAACATTCTGTGAAAATTTGTACCGTTGAGAGGTATGCAGTGATTACTGCATACTTCAAGGAATACACATCTCTCCATATTTGGACTATTTTATTTGCAGTTGTCAAGACTCTGAAATGTGCTTGGAAACGTGTCAGTCTAGGGTTTCAACTAAACATAGTTTGCCCCATCACAAAAAATAATTTTTCCTGTGATGTTTTCTGCATACTTCAGAATGACTCTTCATCCTCAGAACTAAGTAGAACTGTATAGAGAAAGCTCACTGACCTTTTCTTACTAGTCTCTGATATTTGGCAGGGAATGTCTCAGGATTCTGGGTTTCAGTGGATGGTCTTCATGTTTCACTGTTGCCGTCATCACATTTGGGTTATCTGCTTGCAGTAGCCCTCAAGTCCGCCTGATTATCAAAGTCTTGGGTCCTGCGTCAGTTGCTTTCTTATCTTCCATGATGTCAGGTCATCAGGGGTATAAAGCATGCAGCCAATGCCATTACACCAGTCTTTCTTGCCGTGCGGTGCCTGAAGCAGTTCGCAAGTGCCCGTCGGCTGACTCCTGAAAGTTTTGTTTTCGAGTTTCAGATCCAAAGTCTTCAACTAAGCTATGTACCCCGTTGGGGATCTTTTTTCTTGCTCTAAACTCGATGTTCGTAATAACTTTTACTGGCATCGGTTTAGAGCAAGAAATTGTATTTCTTGTGGAAAGTAAATACCTCATAAAGATTTTCATTCGTACTGCATTTCTTGCTTAGGCCTAGACCACGACGTACCTCGCTGTCGGTTTTGTGCCTTATTCAAACCTTGTACTATTCGTCGTCTGTTTATTTACGCATCTAAATATTTTGGTACTCGGTTCAATTATCCAGAAATGGCTTCGGTAAGCCACCAGACTACCGACATTCCGAAAAAACGCAAAGATAAAGACAGAGACAGACTGCATAGGTCCAAAGCTGCCGACGACGCTTCCCTAAGCTAGTTGCCAGTTCGCCGGTACTCAGTGAGATGCTTTTGCAGCCCCTGATACCCGCTACTTCAGATTCACAGGCTTCTACTGAGACCCATTCGGAGTCTGGTATGCCGCGAGATGCTTCGACTGTGGAACCTGCGTATGTCTCTACCTTGGATGGGTCCGGAGCTGCTGTGCAAGCACCGGCTTCTGAGGGTATATTCAGACCTACTGACTTGCATATTAAACTGTCGCCATCTTCTTCTTCAAGGCCTAAAACTCTATCCATGCCTAGAAAATCGACGCCCAGACTGCATGATCAGGCCCCTATGCTTAAAAAGCAAATGATAAGAATGACTGAAGACCTTATTACTCTAATCAGGGGAAGCCACCCTTCCCCCTCTGAGACCTAGACGGATTTTCCTTCTGATTCTTCTGATCAGGATTCTGAAATTTCTGTTTTCTCTGATGACCAGGATTTGCCCTTATCTACCTGTGAGGATTCTGATGCAGAGGACTCCATTCCCTCTGCTTCCCCTCCAGGGGATTTCTCTTTTGGTGAAACCTTGCATACTCTTAGGGAGCATTTCCGTTGGGAAAGTCAGGATTACTCTGACTCCAAAAAGAGGCTTAGGGAATTCTTACTCCTGCCTCAGCACAGGCCTTTAGCTATCCCTCCTGTACTGGACATTGTAGAGGATGCCTTCTCGGAATCTAGCCTGGCCCCTGACTCTTTACCTCCTGCTCCCAGAAAACCTGATAGGTATTACAGGGTACCTGACTCTCACAAGTTCCTCTTTAAAAAAACTTACTGTGGATCCTGAGACCATTTCACAGGATCCCAAGGGCATTAAGGCTACTACTGCCAAAAGTCCTACCCCCTCTGATAGAGATTCCAGGGCACTGGATAAATGGGGTAAGAAGGTGTACACTTCTGCAACTTTGGCCATTAGGGCCTTGAACTGCCAGTTTCATATGTTAAAGTATCAGCAGAATATTATTGGATTGCTTAAACAGAAAATGATGTTGATTCCTGTCTGTGCTGAAAATAAAGAATTACAGGATTTAATGCTTTCTGCTGAACAAGTTGGAAAACATACTTTGCAGTGTGGTTTTGGTTCATTAGAGGCATCTTGCAGGGCTGCTGTCACTTCATCTTGATAAAGCCTGGTAGCAACCAGGCGAAAGCGCTTGATTAATTTTCCTGTTCTTATTCATTAAAGTTATTTAACTTCAATTTATTTCTGGTTGTATCACATCTGTGATCCTTGGACTGAGTGTTTCTACCTGTGGAGCTGCTTTTTGCATGCTTTATACCCCTGACTACCTGACATCATGGAAGATGACACACCCACCAAATGTAGCTAGCAGGTACGACCGGTGCAAGGCAACTGCACATGTTCAAAAGTTAAACAAAAAATACAGCCAGCACCTGAGGACTCCATACTGAAAAAATATATTTATTTCATCTTCCAATTCCACATACAGACCGGTTTTGTCAAAAAGCCTTCTTCAGTGGTAACTTTCCAATTTCAAAGCTGTGTATTATAGTATCAAGAACAGCAATTATGACATCACTTCCCTAATTGTTTCATTATAAAATCTAAATGCAAAATCAAACACAGTACAAAAACTATAAATATGGCTGTATATGTAAATCATATACATGTCAATTATAAATATCAGTATAATAAATAAACTGAATATTATACTAGAGTGTTTGTAAGTAGATTTACTTCATAACTTGTCATTGAGCCCTGGATGAAATAAAGCTCCCAATTTAATGATCCATTTCCTTTCCTTACTAGTAAGTATGGAATGCCAACCTTAATTAGATAGTCTATTGCCCTTGACCCTCTCTATAATAACAAACATAAAACTAGCTGTTTTGTGTGACTGACAATGTCTGTATAGTGCATTAGTTAACTTTTTATTTCTAATTTCACTAAGATGTTCAGAAATACGACTTTTCCGTTGTCTGGAAGTTTGCCCCACATAAAAGCAGAACATTGACACATAGCCAAATACACTACCCAATCAGAACTAAAATTACCAAAAAAATTAATATCAAATAATTGACCAGTATTCTTACTACTAAAACTGTAGTTGTAAACATATATCTACAAAAACTGCAATGTTCACAGGGGTGAGAGCCCACCAACTTATCCCCCATAATGGTAAGTTGGTTAGAATGAGAACGTTTTTGAAGGGTCCTTTTATAATGGGCAAAATGAGAATTCAAAGTTTTTTCTCTCCTAAAGGAAAATAAACATCTGTCCAACAAAAGGGGACTCAATTCTTCATTAGCTTTAAGGATATTCCAATGTTTATTGACTGTATTTTGCAACAAATCAATATTGTTACCAAATGTGGTAACCAGCCTCATGGTCTGTGATTCACCCCCTTTTTCCTTTTTCTTATACTCTAATAGATCCAGTCTATTACAATTGGTAGCCCATTCACTGGCTCGATGTACATCCGGTGCCCTGTAACCCCTCATTAGGAATCTCTCTGTAAGATCCTGCATGGCCTCCAAATAATCACTGTCTGTAGAACATATTCTTCTCATTCTTAAAAATTGGGATTTTGGAATATTGTTGATTGTATGCCTGTGATGAAGACTAGATGCATGTAATAAGCTGTTATGTTGTGGGTACTTTCTGTAAACTAAACTGCTCAATGTATCATCTGGTTGTCGTAAAATTTTGACGTCCAGAAAATTGATCTCCTTGATCTCATAAGTAGCATTGAATTCAATCCCCCACTGGTTTCTATTAATATATTCCAGAAACTCCAAAAGATAATCAACACCCCCACGCCATACAAGCCAACAATCATCCAAAAAACACCTCCATATGTCTATTTCAGTAAGGAAAATGTTAACACATTTCATCATAAATGATATATACCCCATAAAAAGGTCCGCATATATGGGGACAAATGAGGCCCCCATAGCTGTTCCCTGTTGTTGCCAATAACATTCCCCCTTAAAACGAAAGACATTTTTTGTTAGGATATGTTCTGTCAAACAAATGATAAGGGTATTAAAACCCAGCGGATACAAATTTACTTTATTAAGCCAGTAATCCAGAGCTTGTAATCCCACCCAATGGGGGATACTAGTATAAAGGGATTTGACATCCAGCGTGCACATGAGCCAGTGAGGTTTCAATTGAGAATCTGAAATAATTTTAAACTCTGTAGTATCCTTTATCCTAGCCCTAACATATGGTAATAACGGATGTAAATATTGAGTCAGAAATACAGAAATGGGCTCTGTTAAGGACCCTTTCCCTGAAACAATAGGCCTACCCGGAGGCTGACTCACATTTTTATGAATTTTGGGCAAAAGGTTAAAGGTACTGTTGGGCTGGATCACTGACCATGAGCTGCTATTTAACCTGTACACTGATAATGCCCTCCTCTACTGCTAGCTCTAAAAATGCATCAATTTCCTTCTTAAATTCTGGTGTGGTGTCAGTTAGCATTTTCCTATAATACTGAGGGTCAGACAGTTGTCCATTTCCCTCATTCCAGTAATAACTGGCATCCATAATTAATATCAGTGTTAGCATATAAATCCTTAAGAGCCTGTTGTTCACCCTTTGAAAGGTTATGTCGAAACCTTCGAGATAGATTAGTTAAAATGTAAATCCTTCAAAACAGCCTCCTGAAAAATGGCTACATGCTTTTTCATTGGTGGCATAAATTTTGATTTGTGAAAATTCAGTAGAGCTAGAGGAAGACTCAGTTGTACCAAAAAAAAAAACAATTTTAAATTTAACTTTCTACAAAAAGCAATCAAGTCTGACACAAAAACATGTTCTTCCACAAAAAAGCTAGGTGTAAATCCCAAACCTTTAAGTAAGTACTGTTCATCTTTAGATAAAACATACTTGGAGATGTTATGTATGTTATAATTGTTAGTTACTACTTCATTATTGATTGCAACAGATTCTGTAAAGTTACTACCTTTGTGTTTGCACCCCCCTCTGTCTTTTACCCCTAAAGGGCTGACCTGGGTCCTTACTTTCTTGGGGTCTGGAGACTCTCTCACAAATGTGCCCTCTGTGTCAGTCATAGAAGATTCTTCCCCCGAGGTACTAAAACCTTGTGTGGATTTCTTAAGTATGGAACAAGGCCTTTTCTTTCTAATATTAGGTCTGTTCATATTATTCTCTTTGAATCTACCCCCCTCTGACTCAAAGGGCCTGCCCCTCTCATAGTCGTCCATATCTCTGTGGAATTTGCACAACTTCCTTTCTTTGATAATATTCTCAAAACTGAGAAGATCCCTGGATAGTTTTCCCAAGTTCTCCGCAAAAGGTGGGCTTCCCTCAAATTATTTCATATTCTCACATATTCCTTTTCAATGATTCTTTGATAATAGGATGTTAAAATTTCAACAAATGTCACAGTGGCTCTTTGTTGAGCCTTATTCCAGTCCTCCAATATGTCATCTGGTTTTCCAACCAAAGGCTGGGTTCTAACCCTTAGGCCACACGGTGTAATACCTTTGCATTTGTATGCCTTAAATAATTTTAGGTGCCATATATTGGTTCTCAAGATTTTCATCTCCTTATTTAAGCTTTAAACAGCAAGTTACAGCCGTCTACTGGATCTCCAGATTGTTCCTTTGGGACTCTGTCCACACTAGTCTCAATACCAAAAATTTTTTTATCATCTCGATCGGCACAAAGCCCCTGTAAAATATTTTGGAGGTCCATGACCATAAGCCACTAACTTGCACAATTTAAACACCAAAATTGTGGCCGGAGGTTAAAAATCAGTGTGACCGTGTTTTATTTAGAAGATGGAAAATCCACTATCCAATTGTTCAACCCTTGGGAAAACACCCGTTAAATTAACCCAAGAACATATCAGCCTTAACAATAAACTATTACTATAGAGAGAGGCAGGTCCCCAGAGCCCACTAGTGGGAAATATATAAACCAAGAGGACAAAATAATCTACTATCTTAAACTAAAAAAAAAATTATATATATATATATATATATATATATATATATATATATATATATATATATATATATATATATATATATATATTATTTCTTTTTGCTCAATAGAATATTCTCATGAGCATAACATACTCAAAAGTAACAAAATCCAAAAGAATATGTAGATTATTGCAATCACTATTGTCCTAACAATCCCATACTTTAACCACCTTATGATGAAAAGGACAAAAAGTCCCCTAAAATGTAAGTCTTTCTAGTCTCCTGACTATATGTTATGTAAAAAATGAAATAACAGACCCCAGCAATAGTATTACTCCATCTGTATCCCAAATGAACAAAAACACCACTAACCTGCTTCACATCTCAGTGGAGTGGTTGTATGTATAATATATTAAATCCTATACTTGGGAAATGAGGTGTTAATAGGTCATAAATCCTATATGTATAAACATCCTACAATAAATCATTCTACCTGTGTTAATACTCATATTGCAGTATTGTGACCAAACACAAAACGTACTAATGAATGGAAACCTATATTATTACCATTGTTCTAAATAAGCTTGTAGCTTTCTGTATGGAAAATATTACTACCAACAATGTCATTAGAACTCACAAACTTTTTAATGTCAAGGCAATATTGGTTAACAAAAGCACTTTGTACAAAACGTTTTTTGTCCCAACATAGAATATGAGAAGAATGATTGTTCATAAAAGTCCATTAAATCATGCAACAGCTTTCTTATTGTGACCAAAACCACTTAATTGAATCCAAACACATTTTGCATAAAGAAAAATGTCTCTGTATTTCTTTGGACTTTGTAAAAGAAACACTTCTTTATAACCTCAATGTTGTAACAAAAAGCCCCCGTTTAAATACAAGGAGCCTTAGGTACACATAAAGAAATATGTCTCCTTTCTTATAACACCCTCTTATTGTACAGGAACAGACTCCAATGTCTTATTCAAACGACCATATAACTTCAGAGTTGTATCAACACAAAACGCATTCTATAATATAAATCATAGAACAACCAATAACAGTATTTGTGTACAAAACATAATCTGGAGGGAATGTTTTAATAATCACAATTTTGTAACCTTAATCACAGTTAGAAAATTTGACACTTAGAAAACACATACATTTCCTCCTTGACAAATGGTTCGTACCAAACTCAACTGTCGAATTCATGTCCTTTCTAGAACATACAAACTCAAAAGAAGGTCATCTTGCTTTTGAGCCTCCTAAAACAAAGGTCTCAAACAAAATCAGTAACATAACGATTCGAAGGCCACATAGTCTCTAAACATAGTTGTCTTGCTTGTATATCTTATCGATGCCGAAGTGTACAAAAAAATCAGTAAATATGTCCAATACAAATGTCCTTATAAACAGAAAAAGTTCCAAACCACAAGAACGCCATAGCTGAAAAACAATTTTTCCACCGTAAAGGAACCATACAACTTCTCCACTCTCATGGAAGATGGAGACAGCAACCGACGCAGAACCCAAGACTTTGATAATCAGGCCGACTGAGGGCTACTGCAAGCAGATAACCCAAATGTGATGACTGCAACAGTGAATACACTCTAACATCTACATTTATGCTAAGTGTACACAACTGAACTTTCTTCCTTTTTCGAAACTGGCCAAATGCTGTTACCTTAGGCTTTCCCACAGACTGGATTTACTCTCACAAAATTGGGATTTGATTGCACCCCAACCTGATAATACTTCAGTTCATTACTTGGATGATAGAGATTTAATACCATGTAAGCATCTTTTTTTTTTTTTTTTTTTTTTTTTTGTTGTGGACGTCCAGCAGGAGCTAAAAGAAGCTAAAAAAGACTGCTACTAGGAAGTCATGGACAAGTTGAAAAGTTATTCTGGTTGGCGCCATACTAAGAATCAGGACCCTTTTAAAGACACAGTTAACTAGAATATTTGAGAGTTGTTGCCCTTTGACCTTTTTGCTCTCCTGTCATGATTCCTCTTTCAACTTTATCCTGCTCGTCAACCCTTGGACTCCCCTTCCCCGCCATGCAACCTATCCTCAAGTTGAGCAGTTTTTGAAAAGGCGGTTTTTGTAGTCATATGTTCAGATAACAGATGGCTACTCCTTGGGATTTTAGTGTTTGAGAAGCTAACACTTCCATTTGAACCTTCCATCAGGCTGATTTCAGCTTCTTAACATGGAAAACTGTACTCGTTGCTCTGACTTCAGCAACAAGAGTATCTGAGTTATAAGCTCTCATGGTGAGTCAACCCTACCTCATTTTCCACAAGAACAGGGTTTCTTTGAATACAAAATCTATATGCCTAAAGTGATGTTATAGTTTACCTTGAATCTGCGTATTAATTTCCGTGTATTCTTTCCAGAACCTAAAACTAAGGACAAAATAAAGAAAATCTTGCACACAGTTAAGGTCTGTAGACTGCTGAGATCCTACTTGGGCAAAGGTAAAGCCTTCAGGAAAACTAACAAGCTTTTTTGTTTGCTTCTTTTGAAAATAAGAAGAAAGAGCATCCAGTGTCAAAGCAGAAAATTTCCAGGTGGTTGCTCATGCTATTTCTTTCTGCTTTTTTCACTATAACAAGTCACTTCAAGCAGGGTCAGGGGTCACTGTACAACAGTTTGGCTTCTGTCCCTTTTTGGAAACTGTGGGACTCGGAAGTATTCTTGAGGTAGCAACTTTACCCTCTTTGTACGTATACTTACTAAGCACTGCAAAATGGATTCCTTTTCCAGGTCCAGAACAAGCTTTCCTTGAACTGTTTTCCAGGGCCTCCTGGATTCTTAAATTCCTTCTTGTATACAGCAGTCTACCCAAATCTCTCAGGCTACTGTAGCAGAGGTCTAATTTTGAAGATAGTAAACTTACTATAGCAGCTGATACTCCGCTCATTGCTGCAGTAGATTTCCCATCTCTCCATCTCATTATTTTGTGTGTGCTGCATTGTCGTCCGTTTTGCAAACTATAGTAGCAGGGTTGGGTTGGCAGTAGATTCAGGAGGGTCTGAGTATATTAGCTTAGTCAGCAGTCCTGATTTATTACTGTGATGAGCAGATGAGTGCAGTTCATATCTAGGAGGTGTTGGAAAACCCTAACTTCTGAGATGGGTAATTTTTGCAGTGTGAAAAAAGAACTAGGGTTGTGACAGTTCCCAGGAAGAGATTCTGTGCCTGCTCTATGTGGTGGTTGGATTACATTACCTGCACTATATATATTGCATTTACAGTGATATATGAGTCTAGAGACACAAAAGTAAATGTACACATTTTTAAAGTGTATGTGAGGTTTTGTTTCAAATAACATAAACTAGTACTAACACACTGGCCATTTAAGCCATGGGTTTCTCAGGCATGAGGAACCACTGGAAGCCCTGTATTTACATGTCCTGTAATTTAGACTTGCGGAGTACTGGAGGAAGGATATTTAATCTGTTTGGGAAGTGGGGAGGGCATGAGTGAGTATTGACAGATGAGTTTCAGTATCACTGGGATGTGATGATCTGTGGAATCCAGTACTATAGTGAATTGTGTACAAGAAGTACCACTGAGGATTTCTTGAAGGGTGGAAAGAATAGAAGGTTTTTGCATTATTGGATGTCTGGGTTGACTTTTACTGCCTTCTTTGTTAGTTGATTTGTTTGGTCTATTGCCCTGTTATATGAACACACATCTTTCACTTTTGTAGTGGAGTTGGAAAGTGAGAGCAGCTTATGTGCTTAATGATTCGAAGCTTGGTGAGCTAATAGTAGGTAAAGATTACTGTTGTCTGTAGGCCCTTCAACACTACATTTCATGGGCACACATCTGAGTTGTAATGTAAAAAATATATGTATTTGCTTTCTTTGGCATAGCACATAGAAAATATGAGAGTTTAATAGTGTACCTACAGAGGAAAAGGTTATTTGGATCATATTCATTCTTAAGCTGACTCATGAATAGCGGTAAAGGTCAGCAGGATGTTTGGATGGATAATGTAAAGCTGATATCAGGTGCTTATCTCATCCTTCCATCGTATAGGGCATTTGTTTATTCTTTGACCAGGGAAAAGTACTAATCCAGATGGACAGTTTTCAGACTCTGCCCAGGACAGTCCAGCTAATATTACAGGAAAAATGAAAAGTAGCAATATTTAATGTCACCAGTGTTTAATATCACCTTAGTACAATTAAACAGTAGTCTGAGTACAGTTAAAAATTAAGATCCACACATTAGTAACAGATTTGAAGATGTAGTGCATTGTCAATACTTTGAGAGAACCAGTGATCCTGAAGCATTCAAAGCTGTTTGCAATGGTATGTGCAGAATGTTTGTGTAAAGGGAAAAAATATTTGGGGGAAGGAGACTGTGTTGAGTGGAAGGTTATGGATTACATGTATTGAAAGGGAAGTCAGTATGCTGGAAAGCATGCAACAAAAATTGAGTGCCGTGGAGGGGTTAACTAAGATGTGATATTTAAATGAGCATGCACATAATAAATGAGAAGTGAGTTGAGCTGTTTGATTTAGTCACATATGGATTGTTGTGGGACAGATGGTATGGTTGAAAAGGAAGGACAGAGAGACTAGATCTTGGCAACTAGTAGGAAGGAGACCATTCAAGACATACTTCTGGAGATGATAGCTCATAGGGAGGGATTGGTATGTTCCTAGAAGGTTACCTGAGGCAGTGGTTCAGTGTGTTAAGTGCTCAAGGATATCGTAAGGAGCATCAAGAAAAGGATGGGGAGGAGTACCTGCAGCTCTGACATGTGCTTTACACCATGGATTTTCTTCTGTCTTCATATGAAAGATTCTAACCTTTGAAAGGAGTGCATCAGATGCATCAGTTGGGAAATGTATGCAAGCTTGAGTTGCTCTGTGCACTGTAAAATTTGATTAGACTTTTTATGAGTCTGTGACAAAAATTTGTTCGCTGTCTTGTTTCTGTGGCTTGTCTCCAAATTGAAGCAGCATAAAGAAAAATTAATGTTCATAAAGTAAAAACTGAGCACTGGTATATACATTATTGAGTAGTAATTACTTGACTGTGTTACAATGTAGTCCAGAGATCCAGTATACCAGCAGTGACTTTAAGACTTAGATTACTTCCTGACCATTGTAGGTTTCTCAGTGTGAGCCCCTTTTCTTACCTCTAGCACTGAAAACTCATAAAGAATGTTGCTCTGATTTAATTGTTACAGTGACATTTAGTACAGGTGTTTGTGTATTACAAAAACTTTAGCACTTGTCAGAAAGCTATATTCTGACCTCTTCTGTCTGCGGCATTTAGTTGTAATCCTGTACTTCTTCATCTGGTGTTGCTTGGTGAACTTTTATTTACTAAATTGCTGCTCAGGTGTAGTCCCTTTGCTGTACACATTTTTTGCTTGTTTTAACAAGGTGTGTATTACGTACAATCTAATAGTATCTGATTTTTATAGCACTCAGCTTGCTCAGTTGCCACCAGGTGTTTCTTGTTTCCTCTCGCTCTTTATCATGTTTTCAGTTTTCAAGTAACCTTTTCTTCTTAGCATTGTTGTGCATCAGTCTTTACACTTTTAAGCTGAATTAACCTGATCAGTTGTCTTATTTTTTTGTTGTGCATCTTTCTGCCTTATTTATTGATTTTATTAATCAATCATTTGTTTACCAGGAGAGTCCGACTAGGAAAGAGCACATTTTCATAAGAGGCTTGGGGAGAAACGCTCCAGATGCCTGTCTTTGAAATGTGGGAGTACACCCGAGCACCCAGAGGAAACCCACACGAACATAGGGAGGATGTGCAGACTCCACACAGAAGACACCCCAGTCGAGAATTGAACCAGAGAACATCTTGCTGTGAAACGACAATGCTAACTGCTGCACCACCCCTTATACCTGTGAGGCAACTAGTTTCTGTAATGAATTGCTGTATTTTTTCCTCGAGATAAACCCGTTGGAATTCCTGCAGTTCAATTTTTGAAAGATACCCTTTGTAGCTGCTTCTCCATTTTACTTTTCATTGGGCTTTTCCTACATTGTTTTGTGCCTGTTGTATGGCATCCCAAATTTGACAACAATGCTTGAGGAGTGATGTGTTGATAGTGAACAACAAATTGCCTTTTTAGGACTTTTTTCCAATTCCATGGCTACAGCCTTTAATTTTTTTTTCTTGCTGCGCTGTAGCCTGTCATTACAGAATCAAGAGTTCTCCTCCGTAATTGAACCTGTTATTATTTTCCCCAGACTGTTTTTTATTATGCCTATAGCTGTATGCCTTTTAGTAGTTTCTTGGGCAGAATAGTTTTTGTCAATTTTATCGAGTTTGGTTACAAACATTGCCTTCTTAAGTTATGAATCTGATGTTGTTAATCTTCATTCATTCCTTACTGATGGGTTATCGATTCCGTCCTCAGAACTGAACCAGCCAATATCAAGCTCGCGTCGGCCAAAAAACTCTCGAGCCCAGGTCCTACTCAGAATGCTCTGCTCCCTGTTACCTCAGATCTCGTTTGTCGCGTTGCTGTACAGCCGTGTCAAGCCTCTCTCAGCTAAGTGTCTAATTTTTTGACACTTTATATATTATTACTCTAAATTTTTCTCAGAAGTTTATTCTAATATTTTCCTACCCTATTGCACACTTTAGTCTCACTCCCTTTAGTCTTTTCCTTTTATTACCCTCTTTTCCTACCTTATGGTAATTCTACATCACCATCATTGGTAATCCTTCCTTTTCTCTTTTTACCCTTTTCTTGGGTAGGCATTATTCTTCCTTTTGCTACTGTGCTTCTCCACACCAGTTTTGTCGGATGAGAAAAGCACCATTGGTTTCAAGCAGTGCAAGGATTGCGGCCGTAAGTTACCACTTTCCGATGGTCATGACTTGTGTCGACTGTCTTTGTCTCCCACGTGACTGCGGATCCTTCGTGTGGGATTTGTAAAAATTTCTTTACCAGGACTCTCAACGAGAGGAAGAATAAGTTAATTTTGAAAGGTCTCCTCAAGTCTCCTTTCTCTAAGGCTATTTCTGGATCGGAGGGCTCTCCCCTTCCTGTTAACGCCCGCAAGAGGCGTTCTTCCTCTTCTTCATCAAAGTCACTCCCTTCTTCTCCCTCTGGAGATTGTAGGGAGTCAGCTGACAAGAAGGTGAAATTGATTACTACTCTGGCGCTGCCACCTGTGACCCTATCACCTCCAGGCTCTGCACCGCCCCAAATGATTCTGACTACAGCCATGTCTCCGGAGTTCCCGGTGCAGACAACTACGGTTCTGACTGCTCTGTCCCAAACACCAATGGTACCGTCAGTACAAGTTCAGTCCCCTTCGGCACCATTGGTACAGTCACCTTCGGCTCCAAGTATGACTCTTCTGTACACCACGGCATAGACATTTCCGGCACCGACACGTGCTTCGGTGCAGTCCTTTTCGGCACCGTCCTTATTGCCGGTGCAGACACTTTCCACTACGGCATCATACCCTTCTGGGTAGACATTTGCCTTTACGGTGCAGATGCCTTCAACTACTAATGCACTGACATCTTCAGCTCAGACTTTTTACACACAGTTTTCTTCGGTGAAGACTTCCTCGGCTCCGAGCTCTGCACCTATTGAATTAGTGAGGACTAAATATTCCCCTTCACTGGATCTTTTTGCTAGCAGTCAGTATAGTCCTTTTCTAGAAAGGCCAGAATCGCCATCAGCTTTCTCCATGAGGTCAAGCAAGAGTTTTTCTGAACAGGCTGTGTTGCGGCTTGTTGCCAGAGGTCCCACTCAGCTGTCGAAGTCCACGTTTCCTCATTCAGATTAACATACATCTCCTCAAACGCCAACGCTTATGCCTCCTTTGACTTCACTCAAGTCTCGAAGCCTATTACTCTGACAGCAGCTTCCCTCCCTCCGACTCCAATAGTGGATCTCACTTTGGAACCAGAGTTGTCCTTGTGGCTTCAGTGCACTGGGCATCGGGCTCTTCTCACGCCAGTGACTGTGCCATTGGGAGGGCATTCCTGGCTCCATGCCAATTTTTTCTGTGGCACCTTCCAGGGATGCGCTCTTTCTTATGGGTCACGGTCTTCTTGAGATTCCTGGTCTGGGGTTGTGCTCGTCGATGTGGGGTCTAAGCCCGTTCCGAGGTTGTCTTGCTCTGTTCTGGGCTTCCATCCCTCCTTGGGCGGACCAGCCTTCCAGGCCATGGAGAGGGCACTTGCCTCTGCTGGCAAAGATCATTTGTCGAAGTCCTCACCCCCTCTATGCCACAACTGCCACAAGTTTCAACTGCCGGTTACTGGGCACAAGAGCTTCAGGTTTCTCCTCCTCATGGGACCCCCTTTTGCAATCTTCCCCAGAGTCTCCCACTGAGGAAGTACTCTGCAAAGCATCGTGTAAGAGGAAGCACATAGACTCCACTGAGGAGTCATTGACTGAGGAGTCATTTACTGAAGATATGGATTTTGATGACGGGGAAGGGTCCCCACTGTCACCCTCTGATGAGGTGTCCTTTGGTGACATCCTCGAGATGCTTAGATAGAGGGGTGACTGGAAGCCGTCTAATCCTTCCTCTGTGGAACCCGTATTCCTGCAGGCTTTTTGTGCCTGGCCCCCTACCTCCTTGGTCACCCGGCCTGCCGATGAGCTCATCCAGCTCATCATGCAGCACGCATGGATGGCTCCTGGCACCATGGAAGAGATACCTAAGAGACCAGATAAAATATTATCACCCCCAGCTGAGCACCCCCGTGGGTCACGAGGTCTTCCAGTAGATGCTATGGTGGTGGCAGCTGCTACTAAGAAGGATTTGGCAGAAGAGAGCCAAACTGTCCATCCGCCCAACAAGGAGTCCCCAGTGATTGACAGATTAGGGAAGCGTGTGTTGGCTACATCGACCTTCGCCATAAGGTCTTTGAATTATTGTCGCATTTTACCAGGCTTCAGCGAGATCTTATCAACCAGCTCTCTGAAACCTTGGCAGGAGCTGTTTCTGACGAAGTCCGTGATAAGGTGGCTTCTCAGATGGCCATCCTAGAGTCCATTTCCAACTCCTTCTTAGTAGCAGTCTTAGTTCTCAGGCAGCAGAAGGGGCGGCTAGAGTGGCATGCGCATGTATAGTTGCTAGACGACATGCTTAGATGCGCCTTTGTGGCTTTGCGCACTCCTTTAAGGCTTCCTTCATGAATGCCCCCATAGAGGCCGCTTCTTTGTTTGGCTCTAAAGTCAAGGATATGCTGCCATGGTGCGAACAAGATGGCAAGACACTGTCTGCCATTGGTGTTAAACACTCTACTCCTCAGAGATTCTATTCCAGAAATCGGAGGAATGGAAAGATCTGGCACAAGAAATCACATGGTTCTTTCTGTGATGCACATGCTGAGTTCTCCCCTAGAGGCAGAGGGGGAAATTCCAATGGAAGATGCCCCTTTTGGGGCAGAGGAGGTCTGCGAAACCGGGGTTCCAGAGATTCTTTCTCTGGCCAACCCTATCAGTGCTTTTGAAGCATTGCCAACTGCTCACCTCTGGAAGTGGCCGGGGCTAGTTTCTCCTTGTACCCCGCTGCCTGGCAAAAGACAAGACTCTTGGGTACAACAGATTATATCCAGAGACAATCACATCCCCTTCCATCCTTGCCCAGTCTCATCAAGATTCTTACCCGACATTCCACCCATTCAGAGGGAAACAGCAGCACATGAAATCCAAAAGCTGCTACAAAAAAGTCATCCAGACAGTCCATCAACACCAGATAGGATCCGGTTTTTACTCAAGGTTCTTCAGTGCCAAAAAAGACAGGGGACTGGAGACCAATTCTGGATCTCAGTACACTAAACAAATTTGTAAAAACAGAAATTCCGGATGGTCACCGTTTAGTCTATCCTTCCTCTTCTGGAAGAAGATCATTGGATGTGCTCTGTAGATCTTCAAGATGTGTATTACCATATAAAAATGGACAAATGCTCAAGAAGATACCTCTGCTTCCATATAGGAGCCAGTCACTACCAGTTTTGAGCCCTGCCCTTCGGTCTCTCTACAGCCCCCAGAGTGTTCACAAAATGCATGGCAGTGGTTATCGCTCACTTGCGACTTCAAGGATTCCAGGCGTTTCCATATTTAGACGACTGGCTCCTCACCGCCCCCCACCAAGCATCTACTGGAGGAAACCCTGCAGTATACCCTCTTAACAGCTCGAAGCCTGGGAATCACTATAAACTGGGAGAACTCAAACACAACCCCAACTCGGTCTTTGGAATTTATAGGGGTACTGTTGGACACGAGAAATTGCACAGCATCCCTTCTAGAACACAGACTTCAGAGAATAAGACAAGAAGTTCAAGAAATTCACCACAAAGCCCCAGCTTGATCTGTACTCCAGCTATTGAGGTCAGTGGCAGCCTCGATTACCATTGTTCCTCTAGCCAGATTCCAAATGAGACTCCTTCAATGGCTACTTCTCACTCAGTGGTACCCTCCACAACATCCTTAGTCTTTTCAGATAAGTGTAACTCAGAGATACAAGCAAGATTTACTCTGGTGGATGTCTCAAAATCTCCACCAGTGGTCTCTCGCCCTTTCAACCCCCCATCACCCCAATAGCCACGATGATCAGAGACGCCTCCATGATGGGGTGGGGGGGCTATTTCAGGGAAACTCGGTCCAAGGCACCTGGTCGGAGACAGAGACCCTTTTGCATATCAGTGTCCTGGAACTGAGGGTGGTGCTTCTAACGTTGCAAGCATTTCACTCCATCCTTCCATCAGGGACTGTTGCAATCCAATCACACGTCAGTGGTCTGGTACATCAAACAAGGGGGCATCAGATCTTACCCGTTATGCCCCGAAGCCTTGAGAATATGGCAATAGGCGATAGCTTACAACCGCTTTCTGATTGCAATGCACATTCCCGGGAGCTCCAATGTGATAGCGGACAAATTGAGCAGGTGCATTTTGCAGCCTCACGAGTGGTCCCTCAATCCTCCGATAGCGGCAAAAATCTTCAACCGCTGGGGCCAGCCTTGCTGCAACCTGTTTTCCTCCCCAACCAACTACAAGTGCAGCAACTACTTTGCCCTGATCCCCCCTCAGGGACATTCACCAAGGGAAGCTGTAGTCCACGCTTGGCCCTCAGGCCTTTTTTATGCTTATCCTCCTCTCCTCCCAATTTCTAAAGAAAGCATGACAGTTGAAGAGCAAAGTGATCCTCATTGCTCCATATTGGCCTTGACAAGTCTGGATGTTCCTCGTGTTTCACTGTTGCAGTCATCACACTTGGGTTAGCTGCCTGCAGGTAGCCCTCAGTCGGCCCTAATACCAGAGCCTTGGGATTTCTGCGTCAGATGCTGTCACTTCCATGATGTCAGGTCGTCAGGGGTATAAAACAGGCAGCCAATGCCATTACATCAGCCTTTCTTGCCGAGAAGGAGCCCGAATCAGAAGCAGTTCGCAAGTGCCGGTCGGCCACTACCTGAAATTTTCGTTTTTCGAGTTTCAAACCTGAAGTCTTCTAAAGCTAAGTACCCCGTTGGGGATTATTTTTTCATGCTCTAACTGATGTCAGAAAAAGTTAACAATTGTCTTGCCTGTGGAAAGCAAATACCCCTCAGAGATTTTCATTCTTACTGCATCACCTGTTTAGGCCCAGACCACAACGTCCCCCACTGTCAGTTTTGTGTCTTGTTTAACACCCGAACCATTCGTCATCAGGCTATTTTTGTATAAATTATTTAGCTCTCATTCTCCATATTCCGAAATGGCTTCAGTAAGCCATCCGACTACCGATCTTCCGAAAAAGAGCAAACATAAAGACGGAGACTGCATAGGTAAAAAACTGCAGACGATGCTTCCATTAAGCTAGCGGCCAATCTGCCGGTACTCAGTGAGGCGCCTTTGCAGCCCCTGATGCCCACTTCTGCAGATTCGCAGGCCTCTGCTGAGACCCATTCAGAGTCCGGTATGCCGCGAGATGCAGGCACTGGCTTCTGAGGGTGTATTCTGACCTACCGATATTTGCATTAAACCGATAACTTCTCTTTTAGCTAAAACTACAGAGTTTCTCAGGCCCAGAGTACGCACTACGCCTAGAAAACAGACGACCAAAGTGCATACTCAAGCTCCCATACCTCAAAAACAAATGCTTAGAATGGCTGAAGACCTTATCACCCTAATTAGGGGAAGACAGCCTTCCCCTGCTAAGAAACCAAGAATAGAGTTTCTTTTTGATTCTGCAGACCAGGAATCCGATGAGTCTGACCCTACTGATTACCAGGACATACCTTTATCTACCTTTGAGGATTCAGATACAGAGGAATCCATTCCCTCTGCCTCCCCTCCAGAGGATTTTTCTTTTGGTGAAACCTTGCGTACTTTAAGAGAGCATTTCCGCTGAGAATGCCAGGATTATCCTCAGTCCAAAAAGAGACTTGGAGAGTTTTTAGAGTTGCCTCAGCACAGGCCCCTAGTTATACCCCTGTCCTGGATGTTGTAGTTGATGTCTTTATGGAATCCAGTCTTACTCCAGACACTTTACCACCGGCCCCAAGAAAACCTGGCAGGTACTACAGAGTACCTGATTCTCACAAATTTCTCTTAAGAATCCTACTGCGGATCCAAAGACCATTTCCCAGGGGCCTAAAGGTATTAAGGCTGCTTACAGCCAAAAACCCTACTCCTTCAGACAGGGATTCCAGGGCTTTAGACTGATAGGGGTAAGAAGGTATATACCTCTGCAACTCTTGGCATCAGGGCATTGAATTACCAGTTGTTCGTGTTTTGCTGTTGTAGTCATTACATTTGGGTAATCTGCTGGCAGGTTGCCCTCAGTTGCCCTGATTAACAAAGTCTTGGGTCCTGCATCGGTTGCTGTCCCTTCTTCCATGACGTCAGGTTGTCAGGGGTATAAAACATGCAGCCGATGCCACATCATCGATCTTTCTTGCCGTGCAGTGCGAGAAGCCGAGCGCCGATTCGCAAGTGCCGGTCGGCCGGCTCCTGAAATTTTCATTTTCGGTTTCAGACTTAAAGTCTCTTCAACAAGTACCCGTTGAAACTTTTCTTGCTCCTTACGATGTCAGTAAAGTTTATAGACATTACTTGTGGGAAGCAAATGCCTCATAAAGATTTTCATTTGTACTGTATTTCTTGCCTGAGCCCTGACCACTGACGTACCTCGCTGTCGGTTTGTGCTTTATTTAATCAAGCGCACTATCTGTCGTCGATTTTATTTTGCCTCTAAATGTTTTGGTTCTTGGTTTAGTACTGCAGAAATAGCGTCGGTTAGCAGTCAACTACCAGAATTCTGAAAAAAAACGCAAAGAAAAACACAGACAGGCCGTTGAGGTCCAAAACTGATGACAACACTTCTCCTAAGCCTGTCGCCAGTTCACTGGTACTCAGGCGCCTTCTGATCTGATGCTTGCGCTGACTTGCAGGCTTCTGGACCATTTGGAGTCAGTATGCAGGATAGCTTCATCTATGGAACCCGTGGATGTCTCTACCTTGGATGGATTAAGACAGATAATACAGGCTTTTGAAGCTTCTGAGGTATTTCTAGCCTACAGACTTGCATATTAAACCAACTCCACCTTCTATTCCTAAGGCTAAATTCCAAGTCCTTGTCAAACTAACTTGCCAGGCCACAATCTCAGGCCCCCTATGCATAAAAAACAAATGATCAAAATGACTGAAGATCGCATACAATCAGGGTAGTCATCTCTGCCTTCTAAGAGGCCTAGGACTGACAGTGACACTGGTCTTCGTTATGACTGTTTCTTCCTAGTTACCTATGGCCACGTGGTTATGTGCCTGTTTATATGAGGATTCTGATGCAGAGGATTCCATTCCCTCTGCTTCCCCCCTGAGGATTTTTCTTTGAGCTTTTACATACCTTAAAGCTTCTTCCACTGTGAAAGTCAGAATTTTCTGTATCATAAAGAGGCGTGAGTTCCTCCTCCTTCCTCAACATGGGCAGCTCTCCCTCCTATGGCGTCCTCACCCCTTCCTTTGAGACTCCCGAGAGCGGATGAGTGGGTGGTAGTTCATAACACCATTATTCGCCATTCAGGGCTTTAAACTGCAGTATATGCTAAAATATCAACAGTATATTAGTAAACTGTAAACTGAAAATGATGATTTTGACTCTGGCGGAAATAGCATCCAAGGTTGTTGCGTTTCAGCTAGACAGTTGGAGAAAACATACTTTGCAATGTGGTTTTGATTCATTAGAGACCTCTTGCAGGAGCTGATGTTACTGGGTCTGTGTAGAGGCGTGCTTGCTCAGAGCAGTCTCTGCCTGATCATGTTAAAAATCAAATTGATGGATGCTCCTTTAAGTCAGGATCTAAAATTTGGCAATAAAGGCTGAAAGAAGTTCTAAAAAGATGGAAGATAAAGCTAAATCTATGCAAACTGTAAAAGATTTATTACAAGTGCAACCTCCGAGGTTTAGTGACACAGCCTACTAGGAATTGAATTTTCCAGCTTTGAATCCCTTGCTTAAACCCAAGGCCTGCCAAAAGCACAGGTTTCTGTCCCAGGGCTCTCAGAACTAAAGCATCATGAGGCATCACTTCAAAGTGCTGGAAATAACAAGACACCCCCCCCTCCCCATGATAAACAGTCTCAATGACTCATGCAAATTGCCCAAAGCACTTACCTTTGTCTCCTCTTTGGATGCAAACTGTAAAATGCAAAATGGGAACTCATAACCTAGGACAAATGGGTTTTAAATATGATATCCCAGAAGTCCTTTCCAGTTTTCCGTTACCAACACCATTAAAACCTTACAACCTTTGAAGTACTTCCAGAGGCTCAGAAACAATGACTTCCTCCCTTAAACATAGAGGTCATCCAATTTGTACCAGAGAAGAGGAAAAGGGACAAGGTTTTTTCTATTCCCAGGGTTTTCCTAGTGCCAGAAAAGACAAATCTTGGCGTCAATTCTGGACCTGTCTACTCTAAAACTGCCCTACTGGTTTTCCAAAATTCAGATATAACACTCTTCACCAGTTACTTCCTTCTTTGAAACAGGGGGTGCTGGTTGTGTAGATTTTAAAGCTTACCATGTCATGGGGAATCTTGCACCTGTACAAGCTTCAAAGCAGGCTGTTTACGTATCAGTTCTCTTGCACTGCCCTTTGGCTTGTCTGCAGGTGTTCACAGAAGAGGAGCCAGCGTGCATTTGCAGAACAAGAAATATTAAAATATCTCCATACCTGGACGATTAAGGCCCAATTCTAGAAAACCAGGCCATGCTTATAATCATCTGACATTTACGCAAAAGAGACACTTTCCTGGGGTACATAAGCGAAAAGGAATACAGCTGTGCCTCTCGCAAGATTACATTTCCTGGGTGCGAAACTTGATACAACTGCCCATGGCTTTCTCCGCCAGAAAAGCAAATTAATTTGGCTTACTTCAACAAATGGCCACAAAAACCTACTATTTGCAAGACGATACTACGGCCTTAAGGGTTCACTGACCTCACAAAACAACTGAACCATATGCAAGACTGAAATGCAGGAAACTTTAAGTGGTACTTAAAAGTCTATGGAGTCAACATTGTCTGGCCACAAACAATGATTCCTATCGCCACCTTGCCCTCGCCTGTTCTTCTATGGGCAAGAGGCCTGCCACCAAAACAAGGGACTGCCATTCACACTACCCCCTGCCGCCCAAACCCTAACTACAGATGCATCAGACTATGCATGGGGGGCTCACCTGGCAGGGAAGTGCATTCAGGGCAAATGGAGCCCAAATCAAATGCACCTACAATTCAGTCAAAAAGAAATGTTAGAACAGAATGGTCTGGCAGCCTTCAAGCACTACATTCATCCAGGACAACTAATGGTAAAGATGGACAACACCACGGTTATTTGGTACATAAACAAGCAGGGGGGTACACATTCCTACCCCCTCTGTAGACTAGCCATGGCATTGTGGAACACGGCCTTGAGCTACCAAGTGCAACTACAAGCTCAATTCCTGCCAGGAAAACTGAATACACTGGCAGACGGACTAAGCAGAAATCTCATGGACCCACACGAGTGGAAACTGGAACCACGGATTTTCAACGTGTTGACAAGCAAATGGGGGAGCCCAGACATAGATCTATTTGCCCCCCCCCCCCCCACAACTACTAGTTGGACAAATTTTGCACAAGGACTCCTCACATAAAAGCCTGGAAAGTGGATGCTCTGTCATTCAGCTGGAAAAACCTATCCGTCTACGCCTTCTCCCTCTGCCTCTGCTCTCCCAAGTTCTGCTAAAAGTCAAACAGGACAAACCAAGAATGATTTTGATTGTTCCAGACTGGCCACGCCAACACTGTTACCCACTCCTGCGCAGTATGTCACAAATTTCTCCATGGCACCTGCCTCAGACACCTTCCTTACCGTCTCAGCAGGAGAACCAAATTCTGCACCCTCAGCTCCCAACATTGAATTTTGCAGCTTGGCTAATCATCTAAATTCACCCTTAGCATCCCTTAGCACACCTGTGATGGATGTTATCTTGGAGGCGAGAAGACCTAGTACTAAAAAATCTTATGCTGACAAATGGAAAAGATTCTGTGCTTGGAATTAATCTCAAGGGATGAGCACAGCGCCCAATTTAGCTCGGACTTTGCAATACTTAACTGAGATGCTTCACATGGGCCTGTCTTTTTCCTCCATTAAAATCCATGCCTCATCCATTTCAGCTCATTATAACACAGAACCTTCCCTCTTCTCTCATCCTCTGCTCAAACAGTACCTCAGAGGGGCCTAAAACTTGAGACCACCCAGGAGAGCTCCAACCCCTGCCTGGGACCTTAACTTTGTATTTGAGAAACTCACTCTACCTCCTTTCGAGCCAGCTGCTACTGCAGACTTAAAATTTCTTTTTTGGAAAACAGCCTTCCTTCTAGCAACCACTTCAGCTAGAAGAATATCTGAGTTACAGGCCCTTATGGCAATGGAGCCTTTCATCATCTTTCATACAGACAGGGTGTCACTCAGGACCAATCCATCCTTCATGCCCAAGGTGGTATCTAGTGTGGCTCGTAATCAGTCCATTCATTTGCCAACTTTCTATCCCAATCCACAGAACAAAGGGGAACGGATTCTGCAGTCATTGGATGTGCACAGACAACTTGGATTCAACTTGGACAGGGCTAAACCTCGAAGAAAATCTAAACAACTGCTGGTAGCATTTGCTGCAGGGGCAGAGGGAAAGGCTATTTCAAAACAAACCATTTTTAAATGGATAAGCCATTGCATTCATTTCTGCTATAAGCACCATGGAAAACCTATCCCCCAGGGGATCAGATCTCATTCCACCAGGGCTGCATCTACTTCTGCAGCCTTTCTCAGAGGTGTTCCTACCAGGGATATTCTAGAAGCTGCTACCTGGAGTTCAGTTCATACTTTCACCAAGCATTATCTTTTACCAATTTTCTCTAAATCCAGAGCTGGCTTTGCCACTGCTGTCTTGCAGGGCCTTATAGCTGGTCCTAATGCTGTATAAATCCATCCTCCCAACTATAGCTTTGGGTATCTACCCAAATGTAATGACTGCAACATTGAAACACGAAGAACGTAGTACAGTTGTGTACACTTACCATAAATTTAGATGTTCAAGTGTATTCACTGTTGCAGTCCTGGTTACCCTCCCTCCAGCCCCGTGTTTTTCTCTTACTATACCTCTACTTTACTTTACTATGCTTAAAAGCCTTTTTGGTGTATTTGCTTTTGGTTGGAGGTATATTTTTGTGTTTTTAATTTTATTTTGCTTCCCATTAGGGGGCACCTGACATCTGGGGCAAAAAAAAACTGATGTAATGGCGTCGGCTGCATGTTTTATACCCCTGACGACCTGAAGTCATGGAAGAAGGGACAGCAACTGACGCAGGACCCAAGACTTTGTTAATCAGGCCGACTGAGGGCAACCTGCTAGCAGATTACCCAAATGTAATGACTGCAACAGTGAATACACTCTAACATCTGCATTTATGGTAAGTGTACACAACTGTACTTTTCATATGTTGAAGTACCAGCAACATATTATGGAACACATTAAACAAAAAATGGTGTTACTTCCAGATTTTGCAGAAAATAAAGATTTACAATAGTTAATGCATTCTGCAAACCAAGTTAGTAAGTATACTTTGAAGTGTGGCTTTGATGCCCTAGAAGCATCTTGCAGGGGTGCAGTCACTGGATCTGTACTGAGAAGGCATGCTTGGCTGAAGGAACAAACCTTGCCAGACCATGTCAAATCAAAATTACTAGACGCTCATTTTAAATCAGGACTGTTTGTTTGGCACCAAAGCAGAAGAGGTTCTTAAAAAGATGGAAGATAAAGCTAAATCTATGCAAACTGTTAAATAATTCTTACAAGTGCAGCCACCTAGATTCAGTAGCCATTCGCCTACAAAAAAAACTGGTCCTTTCCAGCCCCTTCCAGGCCTTCACAGTCCAAACCCAGGGGAACCAGACCACCAAGACTATGCAGTATCAGGGTATGCCGAGATCTAAACAGTGGAGTGCTCCATCTCAAAAACAGGAAGTGGCAAGCCACCCCCTTATGGTAAAAGTTCACAATGACTTGTCAATTATCCTTCCCAGCCCTGCCCATCTACTTGCGCCCCTAGGAGGAAAACTTGCCCTTCATGCCAAAAACTGGATGTCCATTACTCAGGACCGATGGGTTCTAAACATTGTATCCCAGGGGTACAGATTCTACTTCCATTCCCTGCCAACCCCAAGCTGGTTTCCATACCTTCCTCCAAACCATTGGGCAGAGGCTCAAAAGCAAATATATTCCCTCCTCAATTTCAGGGCCATCCAACCTGTTCCAGTAGAATAAAGGGGACAGAGTTTCTACTACAGACTTTTCCTGGTGCCCAGAAAAGAGGGCTCTTGGCGCCCAATCCTGGAGCTATCAATTCTCAACACCTTTCTGGTGATCCCTAAATTCAAAATGCTAACCCTGCAACAGCTTCTCCCTATGCTAGCCAAGAATGCCTGGCTAGTCACCCTAAACTTAAAAGAAGCCTATCTGCACATCCCCATAAGGGTGTCTTGCAGGAGATATCTCCACTTTAGGGCAGGCTGTATGCAGTTCTCCGCACTTCCCTTTGGCTTATCTACTGTGCCCAGAGTATTCACAAAGTGCCTGGCTCCAGCCATTCCATACTGCAGGCAGAGAAACATCCAAATTTTCACATACTTGGATGATTTTCTGATTCAGGCGAACAGTCAGGAATTACTTCTTCAACACCTGGTGTTTGTAAAAAGACTCCGATCTTCATTGGGGGGTACACCATCAACGAAAAGAAATCACAACTGGTGCCCAGTCAAAAAATTGTATTCCTGGGAGCAAGCTTGAACACAACTTTCCAGATGGCCTTTCTCACTCCAGAAAAATAGATCTGTTTGAACAACTACTTCAAACACATGGCCACCAAAACCCAGCTATCTGCAAGGAAAATACTGCAAGCCCTAGGGTTCATGGCCTCCTGCATTCTGCTAATTCCATATGCAAGACTGCATATGAGGAAACTTTAGTGGTACTTAAAAAGTCTTTGGTGCCAACATTCTCAGGACCTGGAAAGAGTCATTCCTATCATACCTTCTCTAAGGGCAGAGTTCCTTTGGTGGGCAGAAACATGCAACCACGACAAGGAACTGTCTTTCACTCAACTTCTCACCACCCAAACCCTGACAACAGACACATCAGACTATGCATGGGGGGGCTCACAAGGCAGGCAAGTGGAGCCCAGGACAAATTCTCCTGCACATCAATCAAAAAGCGATGCTAGCTGTACAGAATGTTCTGACAGCCTTCAAATACCTAATCCTTCCAGGACAGCTGCTGATACACCACAGTTATGTGGTATATAACCAAACATGGGGGAACCCATTCTTACAAACTCTGCAGGTTAGCCATGACCCTGTGGAACACAGCCTTGATCAACCAAGTGCATCTGCAAGCTCAGTTCCTGCCAGGCAAACAGAATTCACTGGCAGACGACTTAAGCAGAAATTTCCTGGACCCACACTAGTGGAAATTGGAGCCAAACACCTTCAACTTTCTAATCCAGAGGCGGGGGACACCGGAGGTGGACTTCTCTCCCCCCCCCCCCCCCCCGAGAATCACCAGTTGAACAAATTTTGCACCAGGAACCCTCACAGCAGGGCCTGGAAGTGTGGATGCCTTATCCTTCAAATGGGAAAATCTCTCAATTTATGCCTTTCCCCCTCTGCCCCTCCTCTCAAAGTTACTACTCAAGATCAGACAGGACAGCCCAAGGGCAATTCTTATTGCCCCATATTGGCCACACCAGCACTGGTACCCACTCTTACACAGTCTGACAACAGTGCCACCCTGGCACCTTCATCAGACTCCTTCCCTGCTGTCTCAGCAGGAGGGACAGACTTTGCATCAGCAGCTGCAAACCCTAAACCTTGCAGCCTGGCTTATCCCCTGAATACTCCACCAGCAACCCTCAGCAAGCAGGTGCTGGACGTAATTCTTGAGGCCGGAAGGCCTAGTACTAGAAAATCCTAAGCTGAAAAGTGGAAAAGATATTGCTCTTGGAGTCATTCTCAAGGAAATTACACAGCTGTGCCATCCTTACCTCAAATCCTTGATTACCTAGCAGAGCTACTCCACAGAGGCCTTTTCTTCTCCTCCATTGATTCATGCCTCTGCCATCTCAGCTCATTATAATACTGAGCCACCTGTATTCTCTCACCCTCTCATCAAACAGTTTCTGAGAGGGGGTAACAACTTAAGCCCCCCCCCCCCAGAAGAGCACCCATCCCTGCCAGGGACCTTAACTTTGTACTGGAAAAGCCCACACTCCCCCCTTTTGAACCTGAAGCTTCAGCAGAGTTAAAATTATTTTTTTGGAAAACAGCCTTGCTTTTAACCATAACCTCAGCTAGAAGAGTGTCTGAGTTACAGGCACTAATGGCTGTGGAACCCTTCATTATTTTCTATGCTGAGAGGCTTTCACTCTGGACTAACCCGTTGTTTATGCCTAAGGTGGTCTCCAGTGTGGCTGTAAACCAAGCCATTCATTTGCCAACCTTCTTCCTTAATCCTCAAAATGAAGGGGAGAGGGTCCTGCACTCTTTGGATGTGCACAGACAGCTCAGGTTCTACCTTGACAGGAGTAAACCTTTCAGAAAGTCTGACCAACTGCTAGTCAGCAGAGGGCAAGGCCATTTCAAAGCAAACCATTTCCAAATGGATAGCACACTGCATCCATTTCTGCTACAAGTACTATGGAAAACCTACCCCACAGGAGATCAGAACACATTCCACTAAGGCTACTTCCACCTCTACAGCATTTCTCAGGGGAGTCCCTACCAGGGACATTCTGGAAGCTGCAACCTGGAGTTCTGTACACACCTTCACCAAGCATTACCACTTACCTACTTTTTCTAAATCCAGAGCTGGATTTGCTACAGCAGTCTTACAAGGCCTGCTAGTCAGCCCTAACTCCTTTTGAATGCCTCCACCCTCTTTACCTAC
>NC_056739.1:375661725-375685473 GCF_019279795.1 Protopterus annectens | reverse complement strand
AGTATCGGGTTTGAGTTGATGAATTCCGGGTTAATTGTAGGGTAATTCAAATCGCCCAATATCAGGGTGTTCGGTAGGACCTTCATGTTTTCAAATGTCTCCAATGTCTCCAAAAAGGTGGAGTGGTGGTCCTGGTTCATGGAGGGTGATCTGTAGCAGGCCACAGTTTGCATTGCAGATTTGCCCGATGTTAGTTGCACATGGATGATCTCAGAGGTATCGTGCTGCGCCACTAACCTGGAGGTGTAGGTATCCTTGATGAATATGGATACACCCCCTCCTTTTGTGTTTCAGTCTGTGTTCTGTGGCCAAAACGTGTGGTATGAGTTGTAGCCCGGTAGTGCTGGGGTGCTCTCTGGAGCCTTTAAACCAGGTTTCATTTACTGCACAGATATTGACGTTTTCCATACTGAGGAGTGCTTCGAGCGTGTGCATGTGGTTGATCAACAAGCAGGGGGGAACGCACTCTTACCCACTCTGCAGGATAGCCATGACACTGTGGAACATGGCATTGGACATGCAGATCCATCTGCAAGCCCAATTCCTGCCAGGCCTGGGACCTTAACTTTGTACCGGAAAAGCTCACTTTCCTGCCAGGCAAATAAAACTCTCTGGCAGACTTGAGCAGAAATCTCCTAGATCCACACGAGTGACAATTAAATCCCAGCACTTTCAGCCTGTTAACCCAGAAATGGGGGATACCAGACATAGACCTTTTTGCCTCCCCCTACAGTCACCAAATCAGCAGAGCATGGAAAGTGGATGCCCTGTCCTTCCAGTGGGTAAACCTCTCAATTTATGCCTTTCCCCCTCTGTCTCTTCTTTCAAGAATACTACTCAAGACAGGACAGACCAAGGGCAATCCTGATTGCTCCGGACTGGCCACACCAGCACTGGTACCCAGTACTGCGCAGCCTTTTGCCAGTGTCACCATGGCATCTACCTCAGATCCCAGCCCTCCTCACTCAGCAGGAGGGATAGATCCTGCATCTCCAACTGCAAACCCTGAGCCTTGCAGCCTGGCTTATTCCCTGAATTCTCCCCCAGTGACCAGCCTAAGCAAGTAGGTACTGGACGTCATTCTGGAAGCCAGAAGACCCAGTACAAGGAAATCCTATGCTGATAAGTGGAAAAGGTATTGTTCCTGAATTCAGTCTAAAGGAGCAGACACTCCTCTGCCCTCCTTACCTCTAATCCTGGATTACCTAGCAGATCTACTCCACAGAGGCCTTTCCTTCTCTTCCATTAAGATCCATGCCTCTGCCATCTTGGCTCATTACAACACTGAGCCACCTCTCTTCTCACCCTCTCATCAAACAGTTCCTGAGAGGGGCCAACAATTTAAGGCCACCAAGCAGAGCACCCCACCCCGGCTTGGGACCTTAACTTTGTACTGGAAAAGCTCACGCTCCTCCCTTTAAACCTGCAGCATCAGCAGAGTTAAAATTCCTCTTTTGGAAAACAGCCTTGCTTCTGGCCATCACTTCAGCTACAAGAGTGTCCGAGCTACAAGCGCTTATAGCTGTGGAACCCTTCATTATTTTTCATGCTGACAGGGTCTCCCTCAGAACTAACCCTGCTTTTATGTCTAAAGTGGTGTCCGGTGTAGCTCTCAATCAATGTCCATTTGCCAACCTTCTTTTCCAATCCTCAAAATAAAGGGGAAAGGATCCTGCACTCTTTAGACGTGCACAGACAGTTCAGATTCTACCTTGCTACTACTCAGCTTTGCACCTGTGGCAGAGGGCAAGGCCATATCTAAACAAACTATTTCCAAATGGATAGCGCACTGTATCCATTTCTGTTACAAACACCATGAGAAGCCAACCCCTCAGGGGGTCAGAACACATTCCACCAGGGCAAACGTCTACCTCTACAGCATTCTTCAGGGGAGTCCCTACCAGTGACATTCTGGAAGCTGCTACCTGGAGTTCTGTTCATACCTTCACCAAGCATTACCACCTGCCTATCTTTTCCAAATCCAGGGCAGGTTTTGCTACAGCATTCCTGCAGGGCATACTAGCCATCCCCATCTCTTCTTGACTGCCTCCATCCATTCTTCAGATTTGGGAATCAACCCAAGTGTGATGACTGCAACATTGAAACACAAAGGACTTAGTACAGTTGTGTACACTTGCCATAAATGTAGATGTTCGAGTGTATTCACTGTTGCAGTCCTGGTTTCCCACCCGCCAGCCCTCATCTCTCTCTCTCTACTTCTCTAAATGTATTATTCACCCCTTACACAGGATTTTTGGTATTTACTTTTTACTGGTGGTATTTTTTCCACCATAACTTAGCTCCCTATTTGGGGGCTCCTGACATTTGGCGCAAGACAAACTGATGTAATGGTGTTTGCTGCCTGTTTTTATACCCATGACGACCTGACGTCAGTCCTGGAGCGACAGCAACCGATGCAGAAATACTAAGTCTCTGGTATTTGGACCGACTGAGGGCTACCCGCAGGCAGATAACCATTGAAACTATTTCCAAGTGTGATGATTGCAACAGTGAATGCACTCTAACATCTGCATTTATGGTAAGTGTACACAACTGTAATTTCTGAGGTCTGTGCATGCAGATGTCACATTTAAGGTCCCTGGTTTATATCCCTATGTGTGACTTCCCACTCACCTACAGCAGCCACGCTTAAGCTTTTGTATAGGAGCTGACGTTCGGGTCGCCTGAGGCAGGGAATCCCACACTAAGAATACTGCAGCATGGAAGAGAAGGACATCTATGGTTATGGTAAAATTTTACACAACTATTCTTTCTGTGTCATAGAGGAAAGGAGCTTGCCTTTGACTTAAGCCATCAATGGTTCGTATAGTGCCTCCAGCACTGGAAGAGCTGATGAGAGGAGAGAGAGGCGTGAAGAAACTATGTCCACTTATCCGTGTTTCTGTGATTGCATATTGTAGAGGGTTATGGCCATTGTACTTTTACCATGAACATAGCAAAAGTGCTCTGTAGGTGAAGGGATGGGTTTACAAAAGTGTCATACTACCATGGTGGTGGAGTGTGGCCTCTCCCTTTTTTAATTTCTCCAAATCTTTTGGGTTTCTAATACCATGATGGGACTAGACCCCATTCCTAAGTCAAAATATGATTAAAGTTCATGAAATTAGTATTGTTTCAATCTTTGATATCAGACAAAAGTGCTATTCACAGCACCCGCACTGTGGCCAGTAATGAGTCCTCCTGCAGTTTGTACTGAGTTTCGTGTATCGGTAACATATTCAAGTAAGATTGTAAATTGTTTTTGATAAGACCTGTTGTTCCTACTGGTACTATCTAGGTATCTTTCTTCCCTCATTTCTGCCTGTAAATCCTTGTACTTTGACTTTGTGTCGCTCTGTACATAAAATACTGTAGTCACTGTGTGCAAAGATTTCAATAATCAATGTTGCTTTTGTCTTCATTTCATGGACTACTGTGTCTGGTTTTCTTGCATCTGTTTTTTTGAACTGTTGGTAATGAATGATCCTGTGTGATGTAAAGTTCATCATTTTCTGTAATGCTTTGTGGCTCACGTTTCCAGTGTTTTTCAGCTGCGTCAGTATTATAATGTTTGCACAATCTCCAATGCAACAATCTTGCTACATTATTATGCCTTTCAGTATGCATTCCTTTTACCATTAGTATATCACAGCCAACAACAAGATGTGTAACTGTTTTCAGTTCTGTTTCTGCCACATGTCCAATGAACTTTGTAAACTATGTATGTAGTCCACTATCTTGAGCCACCAGTATTAACCTTTTGTCTTTTGGTTTAAATTCACCATTCATTAACCATTCCTGTCTTCGAGCCTGATCAACATGAGGTTGTTCTAATAGTTTCCTGTACTTGCAACTATATTTATGCAGTTTCCACATTTTCTTGCCTTCTCATCTGATCCTTCACCTTATATTCTTTCTTTTGTTTTTGGGCACATTCAGTTGCTGCCTGATTTTTATCTACTGGCTTGATTCCGATATGTTTCTGCTATAGACTGAAAAGGGAAATCATCTTAGATTTATTTTCCTTGTGTTTCAAAACTTGAACTACATTTGAGTCTTGTGAGGTTAGCAGATATGTGTGCAGTCACACAATTGCAGCTCTATACATGTAATCAATTTCAAAGAGGCCCATACTTTCTTCAGAACGAGGAATATATAATCTTGGTATGTATTGATTTTTATAAATCATTTGGTAAGCATAAAGCATCCTTGTTTTCTTGTGTAATCTATCCAACATGTTTTGAGGCCACTCAGTCACTCCAAAACTGTAAGTTAAGACGGGAACGGCAAATTGGTTTAGGACTTAAATTTTGTTCCTTTGTCAACCCTGTTTTAAGGATTAATTTAAGTCTTCTAAAATATTCCTTACTAAGTATTATACACATTTCTTCATGTTTTATTGTTGATCCTTCAATTCCCAAATGTCTATACACTCCCTCTTGCTCAAGTTTTTATCACATCAGTGTCCCAAACTGATATTTTCTTGGTGCTGCAGATTTCCTGCTTTAAAGATTGCTTTTGCACATTTGTCAAGACCAAATGACATTCTTATGTCATCTGAAAAAAGTTTTAACTACTTGCAGTTGTACTTTCACCCTCCTAGTGCCTTACTACATGATTCCTGAGGGTGAACCTGCATGAGAGGTATGTCACCATGGAATTGAAGACATCTACCTCAGTCTGAATTCCGAGAAGTGAGCCTGAAGTTTGCATAGTGAAGGGAGTCAGACCATAAATCCATCTGTCCTGCAGTATGTTTCTATGTCTCTGGTTAGCCTGACTGTTGCCTCTTGCAGCCATGGGGGACAAGCTGGCCTACTGGATAACTAGAGAAAAAGTACTCTGGTCAGTGGAAAGCAGTGGGAAGAGACTTCCCTCCCCTAAAAAAAAAAAAAAATCTGGTGGTTTAGACTCCTAATTCTGCTTGTTATTGACCGTCACCATAGTGACAGCTAATTTACCTAAATAACCCTGTGACACTGCGATACCCCTCCATGTCTTCTATCCATAAGTCACACTAAACATGAATATGGATTACAGTATGGATTTATACAGTCGCTTCCACTTGATTTGTTTTTTGTATTCACTCCTGCTTTTTTTCCCAACTCCAGTCTTATCTGTTCTGTGGTTTCTCAGTCTGTAAACACTACTCCTGCTTTTTTTCCCAACTCCAGTCTTATCTGTTCTGTGGTTTCTCAGTCTGTAAACACTACTGGAAGCTTTACTGCTAGATGTTTCCATTTGTTTGGCCATCAAAATCTCAGCTTCCTTCCCCCATGTGTGGTGTACGTTCACCCTTGAGCATGTCTGAGCATGCTGGCATAAGAGGAGTGTACTCCTGTACTATTTTAGTATTTTCTTACCACAGTTTGCAGATGCATACATCTGATGGTGTCTTCATCTTGTTCAGATGTTCTTCTTGTTTCACTGTTGCAGTCATCACACTTGGGTTATCTGCCTTGCAGGTAGCCCTCAGTCGGCCCGAATACCAGAGACTTAGTATTTCTGTGTCGGATACTGTCGCTCCTGCACTGATATCAGGTCGTCAGGGGTATAAAACAGGCAGCCTTTCTTGCCGAGGAGGAGCCCGAAGCAGAAGCAGTTTGCAAGTGCCGGTTGGCCACTACCTGAAGTTTTTCGTTGAATAATCCTGAAGTCTTTTAAAGCTAAGTACCCCGTTGGAGATCCTTTTTTCTTGATCTAACCGATGTCAGAAAAAGTTAACAATTGTCTTGCCTGTGGAAAGGAAATACCTCACAGAGGTTTTCACTCTTACTGCGTCACCTGTTTAGGCCCAGACCACGACGTCCCTTGCTGTCGGTTTTGTGCCTTGTTTAACACCTGAACCATTCATTGTCGGGCTCTTTTTGTCACTAAATTCTTTCACTCTCTATCTCCGTATTCTGAAATGGCTTCGGTAAGCCATCTGACTACCGATTTTCCAAAAAAAGTAAGGATAAAGACAGAGACAGACCACATAGGTCAAAAACTGCCCATGATGCTTCCGTTAAGCTAGTTGCCAGACTGCCGGTACTCAGCCGCCTTTGTAGTCCCTGATGCCCACTTCAGTGGATTTGCAGGCCTCTGCTGAGACCCATTCAGAGTTTGGAATGCTGTGAGATACTTCAACTATGGAACCTGTGGATGTCGCTACCTTGGATGGGTCTGGAGCCGCTGTGCAGGCACCAGCTTCTGAGGCAGTTCTTCGCTCTACCAATGTTCGAATTAAACCAACCACTTAATTTCGAACCAAAACTACTGAGTTTCTTAGGCCCAGAGTACGCACTACGCCTAGAAAACTGACGACCAAAGCTCATGCTCAGGCCCCCATGCCACAAAAACAAATGCTTAGAATGACTGAAGACCTTATTACACTGATCAGGACATTTCTGATTATGAAGACATGCCCTTATCCGCCTATGAGAGTTCAGATTCAGAGGAATCCATTCCGTCTGCCTCCCCTCCAGAGGATTTTTCTTTTGGTGAAACCTTGCATACTTTGAGAGCATTTCCATTGGGAATGCCAAAACTATTTTCAGTACAAAAAGAGACTCAGAATTGCCTCAGCACAGTCCTTTAGCTATGCCTCCTGTCCTGGATGTTGTGGATGATGTTTTCATGGAATCAAGTCTTACTCCTGACACTTTACCTCCTGTCCCTAGGAAACCTGACGGGTACTACAGCGTACCTGATGCTCACAAGTTTCTGTTCAGGAATCCTACTGCTGGCCTAGAGATCATTTCCCAGGGGCCTAAAGGTATCAAGGCTACTACAGCCAAGAATCCCACCCCTTCGGACAGGGATTCCAGAGCTTTGGGCAGATGGGGTAAGAAGGTATATACCTTTGCAACTCTTGCTATCAGGGCTTTGAATTGCCAGTTTCACATGCTGATGTACCAGCAACATATTATGGAACTTATTAAACAAAAAGTAACTTTTCCAGACTGTGCAGAAAGTAAAAAATTGCAGGAGGTTATGCACTCTGCAAACCAAGTCAGTAAGCATACTTTGCAATGTGGCTTTGATGCCCTAGAAGCATCTTGCAGGGCAGCAGTCACTGGCTCTGTACTGAGAAGACATGCTTGGCCGAAGGAGCAGACCTTGCCAGATCATGTCAAATCTAAATTACTAGATGCTCCTTTGAATAAGGATTCTTTGTTTGGCACCAAAGCAGAAGTTGATCTTAAAAAGTTGAAAGAAAAAGCTAAATATATGCAGACTGTTAAAGAATTCTTACAAGTGCAACCCCCTAGATTCAGTAGGCATTGCCCTTCAAAACACTCGTCATTTTCAGCCCCCTTCCAGGCCTTCTCAAACAAGACCCAGGGGAAACAGACCACAGTTTCAGGGTATGCAGAGATCTAAGCAATGGAGTGCCCCCACCCCTAAAGCAGGGAGTGGTAAGCCACCTCCTTATGGAAAAAGCTCACAAGGACTTCTTCAGTCCACTTCCCATCCCTGTCCAACTGCTTGTGCCCCTAGGAGGAAAACTTGCCCTTCATGCAAAAAACTGGATGTCCATCACCCAGGACCGATGGGTCCTCAACATTGTATCCCAGGGGTACAAATTTTATTTCCATTCTCTGCCAACCCCAAGCGGGTTTCCAGACCTTCCTCCAAACCAGTGGGTGGAGGCTCAAAATCAAGTACTTTCCCTGCTCAGCATCAGAGCTATTCAACCTGTTCCAGTAGAACAGAGGGGTCAAGGATTCTACTCCAGACTCTTCCTGGTACCCAGGAAACAGGGCTCTTGGCAGCCAATCCTGGATCTTTCAATTCTAAACACCTTCCTGGTGGTGCCAAAGTTAAAAATGCTTATCCTGCAACAGCTTCTTCATGCGTTAGCCAAGGATGCCTGGTTAGTCATCCTAGATTTAAAAGAAGCCCATCTGCACATCACTGTAAGGGAGTCATGCAGAAAGTAGCTATGTTTCAGAGCAGGATCTATGCATTATCAAATGTTCATCGTGCATACAGCTGCAGTCATAACAGATGGGTTCTCCTGCCGTCAGGCGGGTCCTCGGTCGGCCGAATTCCAAAGACTAGGTCCGGCGTCGGTTGTCGTCTCCTCTTCCCTGGCATCAGTGCAACACGGGTATAAAGGAACCAGCCAACGCCATTTTCTTCAGTCTTTCTTGCCGCGCGGTGCCTGAAGCAGAAGCAGTTCGCAAGTGCCGGTCGGCCAGCTCCTGAAATTACGAAGTTTGGAAACAATAATACCACTAATTTCATGTCTGCAAAAGGAATTTCTGTGGTGGGCTCAAGCATGTCAAACACACACAGGTCTTCCATTCAGCAAGCCTCAAGCAAGTCAAGTCATCACAATAGACGCCTCGGATTACGCCTGGGGGGCGCATATGACAGATCGGTGCATTCAGGGCAAATGGTCCCAAAAAGAAAAGCACCTTCACATCAATCAAAAAGAAATGCTAGCAGTAATAAATGCTATTATAGCTTTCAAGGACCTTCTACAACCAGGTCAATTATTGATAAGAACGGACAACACCACAGTTATGTGGTACATAAACAGGGAGGAACACATTCTTACCCCCTATGCAGACTGGCCATGTCACTTTGGAACATGGCCATGGACTTACAAATGGAACTACAAGCACAGTACTTGCCAGGCAAGGAAAACACGCTGGCAAACAACCTAAGCAGGAATATGACAGATCCACACGAATGGAAATTGCATCCAAAAGTTTTTACAGAAATAATCCAAGAATGGGGAAGGCCAGACATAGATCTCTTTGTCTCCCACAAGAATCATCAATTGACAAAATTCTGCTCAAGGATCTTCCATCCAAAGGCCTGGGGAGTGGATGTTCTTTCTTTCAGTTGGACATCAATGACAGTTTATGCCTTCCGTCCTCTTCCTCTGCTGCCCAAAGTTCTATTAAAGACCAAAGCAGACAGACCAAAGATGATTCACTGGTACCTACTCCTGAGGAGCCTGATGCATTCCCCACCATGGACCCTGCCTCTAATGCCTCTTCTTCTGACTCAACACAGTTTTAAAACTCTTCATAGCCAGCTAAAAACATTCAGTCTAGCCGCATGGAAGATTCCTTAGCATCACAATAGGCCCTACTCTCCAAGGAGGTGCAGGATGTCATTTTGGAGGCCAGAAGGCCATCAAGCTAGAAAAGCTTACTCCGCAAAATGGAAACGTTTTTGTGTCTGGAATGAGAAAAAGGGCCAGGATCCTGGAAAACTTAATTTACCTCAAATACTACAATATTTGGCTGAACTGCTAAGCAGTGGACTTTCTTTCTCCTCCATCAAAATACATGCCTCACCTATTTCTGCAGAATACAACACTGATCCACCTTTATTCTCTCACCCTCTCTTAACACAGTTCCTCAGAGGGAAGAATTTAAGGCCTCCAAGGAAGCAACCAATACCTGCTTGGGATCTTAATTTCATTCTGGAAAAATTGACCTTGCCTCCCTTTGAGCCAGCTGCCTCATCAGATTTGCAATATTTGTCCTGGAAAACAGCTTTCCTTCTGGCTATCACCTCAGCTCGTAGAGTTTCAGAACTACAGGCTCTCATGGCTGTCCAGCCTTTTATCATCTTCCATCAGGACAGAGTTTCCTTACGAACCAACCCGTCCTTTATGCCTAAAGTGGTATCCAGGGTAGCTTTAAATCAGGCCATACATTTACCTACTTTTTATCCTAATCCTCAAAACAAAGGGGAGAGATTACTACATTCCTTGGACATCCACAGACAGTTGCGTTATTATTTGGACAGAACAAAGCCTTTCAGAAAATCAGAACAGCTCTTTGTAACCTATGTGGTAGGAGCTCAAGGGAAGCCAAATTCCAAACAGACAATCTCAAAATGGATAGCCCACTGCATACGCTTTTGCTATTCCTTTCATGGCAAAACTGTTCCTACAGGCATTAGAACTCATTCCACCAGGGCCACAGCCACCTCTGCAGCCTTCCTCAGAGGAGTTCCTACCAAGGATATTTTGGAAGCAGCCACTTGGAGTTCTGTGCATACCTTCTCCAAGCACTACAACCTACCATTATACTCCAAATCTAGAGCAGGCTTTGCCACTGCAGTCTTGCAGGGCATTTTGGCTCCTCCTAGTTCCAACTAGAGCCTACCACCCCTTTCTTAGCTTTGGGATTCTACCCATCTGTTATGACTGCAGCTGTATGCACGATGAACATGGTACAGTTTTGTACCTACCATAAATGTAGATGTTAGAGTGCTAATACAGCTGCAGTCCAGGTTTCCCTCCCTCCTTCCCCTCTTGGGACAGGCCTATAGGCTAACACATCCTCATACAACCTGATTGGGGTTTTCATTTATGATGTATTTGCTTGCAACTACTGTATTTTGATTATGTAGCACTGCATTATCACACAAATTTATTATTGCCTTCCTTCTGGGGGCACCTGATATCTGGGGCAAGAAAAACTGAAGAAAATGGCATCGGCTGGTTCCTTTATACCCCTGTCGCACTGACGTCAGGGAAGAGGCGACGACAACCGACGCCGGACCTAGACTTTGGAATTCGGCCGACCAAGGGACCTGCCTGACGGCAGGAGAAACCCATCTGTTATGACTGCAGCTGTATTAGCACTCGAACATCTACATTTATGGTAGGTACAAAACTGTACTTTCTCTGCACTTCCCTTTGGCTTATCTACTGCACCCAGGGTATTCACAAAATGCCTGGCTCCAGCCATTGCATACTGCAGGCAGAGAAATATCTAAATTTACCCATACTTGGACGACTGCCTGATTCAGGTGGAAAGTCAGGAATTGCTACCTCAGCACCTGGCATTTGTAAAAAACCTTTTCACTTCCTTGAGGTACACCATCAACGAAAAGAAATCACAACTGGTACCCAGTCAAAAGATTGTATTCCTGGGAGCAAGCTTGGACACAACTTCCCAGATGGCATTCCTCACTTCAGAAAAACAAGTTTATCTGACAGATTACTTCAAACAAATGGCCACCAGAACCCAGCTATCTGCAAGAAAATACTGCAAGCCCTAGGGTTCGTGGCCTCATGTATAGTAATTCCATATGCAAGACTGCATATGAGGAAACTTTAATGGTACTTAAGTCTTTGTTCCCAGGTCCTGAGAATGTTGGCACCAGTCATTCCTATCATACACCGTCTAAGAACAGAGTTCCTTTGGTGGGCAGAAGCATGCAACCACAACAAGGGACTGACATTCACTCTACCTCACGCCACCCAGATCACAGACGCATCAGACTATGCACAGGTGGCTCACATGGCTGAAAAATGTATTCATGGCCACTGGAGCCCAAGTCAAATTCATCTGCACATCAACCAAAAAGATGCCAGCTGTCCAAAATGCCCTGACAGCTTTCAGATCCCTACTCCTTCCAGGACAACTGCTGATAAAAACAGACAACACCACAGTTATATGGTACATCAACAAGAAGGGGGGAACCCATTCCTGCCCACTCTGCAGGTTATCAGTGGCCCTGTGGACCATGGCCTTGGACATCCAAGTCCATCTACAAGCTCATTTCCTGCCAGGCAAACTAAACTCACTAGCAGACAACTTAAGCAGATATCTCCTAGACCCACACGAGTGGAAATTGGAGCCCAGCACCTTCAACCTTCTGATTTAGAAATGGGGGACCCCAGAAGTGGATCCTACAACCAACCAGCTCAGCAAATTCTGCACCTGGAATCCTCACAACAGGGCCTGGAAAGTGGATGCCCTATCCTTTCAATGGGAAAACCTATCAGTCTAAGCCTTTCCCCCTCTGTCCCCTTCTCTTAAGGGGATTACTCAATGTAAAATAGGACAGGCCAAGGACAATTCTGATTGCCCCGGACTGGCCATGCCAGCACTGGTACCCACTCCTGCGCAGCATGACAACCATGCCACCTACACCAGACCCCAACCCTGCTCTCTCAGCAGGAGAGACGAATCTTTCATCCACATTTACAAACCGTAAATCTTGCAGCCTGGCTTATTCCTTGAATACCCCACCAGCAACGCTAAGCAAACAGGTGCTGGACATCATCCTTGAAGCCAGAAGGCCCAGTACAAGGAAATCCTATGCTGATAAGTGAAAAAGGTATTGTTCTTGGATTCAGTCGAAAGGAGAGGACACAGCACTGCCCTCCTTACCTCTAATCCTGATTTACCTAGCAGAACTACTCCACAGAGGCCTATCCATCTCCTACATTAAAATCCATGCCTCTGCCATCTCCTCATTGCAACCCTGAGCCACTTCTATTCTCTCGCCCTCTCATCAAACAATTCCTGAGAGGGGCAAACAACTCAAGGCCCCCAAGGAGAGCACCCACCCCTGCTTGCGACCTTTACTTTGTACTGGAAAAGCTCATGCTTCTCCTCTTTGAACCTGCTGCTTCAGCAGAGTTAAAATTCCTCTCCTGGAAAACAGTGTTGCTTCTAGCTATCACTTCAGCTAGAAGAGTGTCTGAGCTACAAGCACTGATTGCTGTGGAACCCTTCATTATTTTCCATGCTGACATTGTCTCCCTCAAGACTAACCCTTCATTTATGCCTAAAGTGGTGTCCAGTGTGGCTCTCAACCAATCCATCCATTTGCCAACCTTCTTCTGTAATCCTCACAATAAAGGGGAAAGGATCCTGCACTCTTTGGACGTGCACAGACAGCTCAGATTCTACCTTGATAGGACTAAGCCCTTCAAAAAATCTGACCAGATGTTCATCGTGTTACACTGCTGCAGTCATTGCACTTGGGTTATCCTGCCGTCAGGCAGTCCTGCAGTCGGCCAGAGTTCCAAAGTCTTGGTCCGGCGTCGGTTGCTAACTTCCCTGACGTCAGTGTGCCAGGGGTATATAAGATGCATCCAACGCCATTTTCTTCAGTCTTTCTTGCCGTGCGGTGCCCGAAGCAAAAGCAGTTCACAAGTGCCGGTTGGCCGACTCCTGAGATTTTCGAAGTCGAATTTCAGATCCGAAGTCTTCAATAAAGCTAAGTACCCCACTGGGGAAACTTTTTTCTTGCCTCAGACCGATGTCAGAAAAAGTTAATAATTGTATTTCTTGTGGGAAGCAAATACCTCATAAGGACTTCCACTCTTACTGTATTCCATGCCTAGGCCCTGATCACGACGTCACTAGTTGTCAGTTTTGTGCTAGATTTAACAAACGCCCTATAAAACGACGTTTTGATTTTGCTTTGCACTACTTTGGCCGAAGGTTCAATTAAACTATGCCGTCGGATCAACAGATGACTGCAATTCTGAAAAAACGCAAAGACAAGGATAAAGACAGGCATCCGAGGTCCAAAACAGACGCAGCCCATGACACCTGCTACCTCAGAGCCACAGGCCGCCTCCGACTCCCACGTGGAGACAACTAGGCCTCTGGAAACTCGAGGTATTGGGCCTACAGAAACGAATCCCTCAGATGGGTCCGGAGCCGCTGAGCAGGCATCTGCTTCTGAGGGTGTTTTCAGACCTTCACAACTTACTCTTAAAGCAACAGCCAAGAAAAAACACCATTAAAGACAAAGAAGCAATTACAGTCCTCCATGCCTAAGAAACAGGTGCTTAAAATGGCCGAAGACCTCATTACACTAATCAGGGGATGTCCTTCAAGGATGCATCTGCAGTCCTTACAAATGGGTTGTCCTGTCGTCAGGCAGCCCTTCGGTCGGCCGGATTCCAAAGTCTGGGTGGTGTCGCACTTCACCCGGCGTCATCGCTGCAGTTTTCGGTATAAAGGCATCAGCCGACGCCATTTTCCTCAGTCTTTCTTGCAGCGTGGCCAAGCAGAAGCTGTTCGCAAGTGCCGGTCGGTCAGATCCAGAGATTACTACTACCGAATACTATTTGAAGACTTCTAAAAGCTAAGTACCCGTTGGGGACTCTTTCTTGCCTCAGCCGATGTCAGAGAAAGTGAATAACTGTTTATCTTGTGGAAACAAATACCTCATAAAGATTTCCACTCCTGTATACATTGTTTAGGCCCAGACCACGGCGTAGCAGCTTGTCTAGCCTGTGCTTCTTTTAACCGACGGACGCTTAGGCGTCGGTCGGAGTTTGCTGAACAGATTTTCGGCTCTGATTTTGCCTATATTATGCCGTCGGATCCTCCGACAACGCAAATTTCAAAAACGTGAAAAGGACCGACACTCGCGGTCCGTTTCGGCGAAACGCGATTAAGCAAACATGGCGTCTCGGTTTCGGCCAAAACCGCGCAAGCGGTTCTTTCTTCAGCCGAAACCTTGCCTTCTACCGAGGCCTCCTCTAACCTGGTAGAATCGGCTTCTGAAATCCAACCTTCTGTTGCGGTTTCTCAGGAATTATCAGACACTATTCCCCTGGATATTTCAACCCCTGCACGTGGAGCTGCTAGGCCTCCTGCAGCCATGTCTATTAAGGCCTTTGCCAGGGCTAAAGCAGCCAAAGCTTCAAAAACTGTGCCTGCCAAACCCCCCCTCACACAGGCCCAGCACTAGCTCTCATATGCTTTCTTTGGCTGAAGATCTTATTTTTTCTTTAATTCGTGGATCCCAGCCTCATCCAGACAGGTCCTCTCTCCCACCTCCAGAAAAGAGGCCTAGAGCAGAGCCCCCTGAACCAGTATCCACTGATGATTCCACTGATGACTCAGAACATACAGACCCTCCTGAGGCTTCTTATTCTCCTTACGAAGACTCTGATGCTGAAGAGTCCATTCCTTCAGCCTCTCCACCTGAGGAATTTTCCTTTGGGAAACCTTGCATGCTATGAGGGAACAATTTCAGTGGCAGGGCCAAGATTTCTCAGACTCCAGAAAAGGCTTTAGAACCTTTCTACATTTGCCACAACATGGGCCTTTAGCTATACCTCCAGTTCTCTGTTGTAGATGATGCATTTAATGATGCTTGCACTGCTCCTGATTCATTACCTCCGGCTCCTGCTAAGCCCGATAGGTTCTACAGGGTCCCGGACACTCATCACCATTTATACAAGGCTCCTTTTGCAGATCCAGAGACTATCTCCCAGGGCCCTAAAGCTGTAGCAGCTACTTCTACTAAAACCCCTCCCCTCTGAAAGGGAATCCAGGTCCTTAGAGAGATGGGGTAAAAAAGTTTACACTTCTGCTACCTTGTCAGCTAGGGCTTTGAACTGCCAATTTCATATGATTCAATATCAAGAGTTTATGCTTGACCAGTTAACTAAAAAGCTGTCCTCTGAAGAATCTTTAGATAAAAAATATGTTCAGGAAATGGTACATAACATACAGCAAGTTAGTAACCATTCTTTAAAATGTGGCTATGATGCACTGGAGGCTTCCTTTAGATCAGCCATTACTGGCACAGTTGTCAGGAGACATGCATGGTTGAAAGAACAGGCATTACCAGACCATGTCAAATCAAAGCTTTTATGCACCCATGGACAAGGTCAATTTATTTGGTTCCCCTGCTCAGCAGGTACTAAAAAAGATGGAAGAGAAGGCGAAATCTGTACAAACGGTGAAAGATTTCTTACAGGTTCATCCTCCAAGGTTTAGCAGGAACTGGCCCTCCAAGAATTGGTCCTTTCCGGACTCCTCTAAGACACAGAGAGGCAGGAATAGGCGCTCTAGAGGCAGAACCCAATCCAGGGGTGCCTACAGGGGACGCCAGTGGCAAGGTAACAACCAGCGAGGCACGCAGCCACCACCACTACAACAACTCAATCACAGTGACTTGACAGTGGCACCGCCTACCAGGGAACAACTAGAAGCACCCTTAGGCGGAAAGCTAACCATATTTTCAAAGAACTGGCATTGCATCACAAGGGAAAAATGGATTTTGCAAACTATAGACCAAGGTTACAGGTTCCATTTCCATACTCTACCAGGAAAGAGAGGAATGCCAAACCTACCACCTACTCAAAGGACAGAAGCTCTAAAGCAAATATCTCAGCTATTAAGAATGAGAGCTGTGGAAAAGGTACCATCTATGGAGCAAGGCAAGGGATTTTACTCCAGACTCTTCCTGGTACCAAGAAAAGAAAACAAATGGAGACCCATTCTAGACCTGTCCGCTTTAAACACATTCCTCATTGTTCCAAAATTCAAAATGCTGACCCTACAGCAGCTTCTTCCCATGCTGGGCAAGGAGTCTTGGCTGGTAACTCTAGATCTCAAGGAGGCATACCTGCACGTCCCCATACGACCAATTTGCAGAAGATACCTCAGATTTCTTGCAGGATCAGAGCATCATCAATTTTCAGCATTGCCCTTTGGCTTATCTACTGCGCCCAGAGTGTTCACGAAATGCCTGGCATCAGTAATTGCTCATTGCAGACTTCAGGATCCAAATTTATCCCTACCTGGACGACTGCCTGATACAAGCGGACAACAAACAAGCTAACAGAAGACTTACAAAGAGTCATTTACCTGCTGCAAGCCTTGGGATATACAGTCAATATAAAAAAGTCAAGGCTGATTCCATCCCAAAGAATAACCTTTCTGGGTGCAGAGCTGGACACATCAAAACAAATGGCATTCCTAACTGCAGAAAAGAAAGAGCAACTACCTCTCTACTTCTTGGCATTAACAAAGCAGAACCATCTAACTGCAAGGAAAGTGCTGCAAGCTCTAGGCTTCATGGCATCCTGCATAATTCTGGTCCCTCATGCCAGACTGCATATGAGAAAGCTACAGTGGTACCTAAAGAATTTGTGGTCCCAACACAAGCACAGCCTAGAAACCAAAATTCCAATAATCCCATGCCTGAAGCAAGAGTTCCTATGGTGGGCTCAGGCCTGTCAATCAAACACGGGGATTGCCCTTCTGCAACAGTCAACCAAGCCAAACCATCACGTCAGATGCCTCAGACCTCGGTTGGTGGGCACACATGCTGGGCAAGTGCATACAAGGCTTATGGACTCAAGACCAGCTGCGCCTACACATAAATCTAAAGGAAATGCTGGCAGTAAAATTGGCAATCCAGTCATTCAGACCATTTCTCCAAGAAGGTCAGTTGATGATAAGGACAGACAACACCACAGTTGTGTGCCTCAGGGAGGCACACATTCATATCCTCTATGCTGGCTGGCACTGGACCTATGGGTTGTGGCCCTGAGCTACAACATTCAGTTACAAGCAATTTTTGTACCGGGAAAAGAAAACATTCTAGCAGACATATTAAGCAGAACTACCACAGATGCCCACGAATGGATGCTACATCCGGACATCTTCAAAGCCATCACAAGAGAATGGGGATTACCACAAATAGACTTGTTCGCATCCCCACTCAATCACCAGCTAAAGAAATTCTGCACAAGGACGTACCACCCACTTGCTTGGAAGGTGGACTCTATCTTTCAGTTGGAAAAACCTGACAGCATCGCATTCCCACCACTTCCTTTGATGCACAAGGTGCTTCTGAAGATCAAAAGAGGACCGCCCAAGGATCATTCTGATAGCTGCAGACTGGCCAAGACAACATTGGTACCCATTGCTGAGGAGCATGTCTCGAACAAATATGGACACTACCCCTGATCCCATTACTGTTAACACAGAACAACTACAACATCCTGTTCCAAACCTGAAAACTCTGCAGCTAACTGCCTGGAACATTACATAACAGCAATTAACCCAAATTTATCCCAAAGGGTTAAAGACATAATCCTGGAGGCTCGCAGACCTTCAACAAGAAAGAATTATGCAGCAAAATGGAAAAGATATCTCATTTGGAGTACTGCAAAGGGAGAAGATGTGACACTGGTAAACATAGCCAACATCCTGGAGTATTTGGCAGAGCTCTTCCACACAGGCCTGTCCTATTCTTCCATCAAGATACATGCATCAGCTATTTCAGCAGAATACAGCTTGGATCCTCCTGTCTTCTCTCATCCTCTGCTCAGACAGTTTGAGAGGAATTAAAAATATAAAACCTCCCAGGAAACCACCATTGCCAGCATGGGACTTTGTGCTAGAAAAATTGACACTTCCCCCTTTCGAGCCAGCAGCAACAGCAGAATTACAATACTTATCCTGGAAGACTGCTTTCCTGCTGGCAATAACTTCAGCAAGAAGGGTCTCTGAACTACAGGCATTAATGGCAATGCAACCCTTCCTGATCTTCCATCAAGATAGTGTCCATGAGAACAAATCCTACATTTATGCCTAAGGTGGTATCCAGAGTGTCATTAAATCAGGCTATCCACCTACCTACATTCTTCCCAAACCCATAGAACAGGGGAGAAAGACTCTTGCATACCTTGGATGTACATAGACAATTACGCTACTACCTGGACAGGACTAAGTCCAATAGAAAAACTGACCAGCTTCTGGTAGCATATGCCACAGGAAAGGAAGGAAAACCAATTTCAAAGCAGACAATCTCCAAATGGATTGGAAATTGCATTAGATTTTGTTGCTCCTACCATGGAAAGAAAACTCCAGAGAACATCAGGCCTCACTCATTAAGGGCTACAGCCACTACCACAGCTTTCTTACGAGGAGTGGCTACCAAGGACATTATAGAGGCTGCTACTTGGACCTCTGTGCATACATTTGCCAAGCATTACAATTTACCTTTATACTCTAGATCCCGAGCAGGTTTTGCCACTGCTGTTTTGCAAGGATCCTAGCTACACCATAATCTCTACTCTTTTCCTCCTCCCTTGTTTAGCTATGGTATTCTACCCATTTGTGACTGCAGATGCATCCTTGAAGGACATAGTACAGTTTTGTACCTACCATAAATGTAGATGTCCGATAGGAATGCATCTGCAGTCAGGATTACCCACCCACCTTCCCCTCTGAGGTACTCCTAGGGTATTTGCCATCTTTCAGCTAGCTTGGGGGGGATCTATTATGGTGTATTTGTTTGTATATATGTACATGCATGCTTATTTTATGTGTTTGCTCTCTACTATTTGGAAACATTGGCATTTATCCAAATTTAGCCATCCAAGAGGGCACCTGGCATCTGGGGCAAGAAACACTGAGGAAAATGGCGTCGGCTGATGCCTTTATACCCGAAAAACTGCAGCGATGACGCCGGGTGAAGTGCGACACCAGCGGCCGGACCCAGACTTTGGAATCCGGCCGACCGAAGGGCTGCCTGACTACAGGACAACCCATTTGTAAGGACTGCAGATGCATTCCTATCGGACATCTACATTTATGGTAGGTACAAAACTGTACTTTCCCATCCCCCTCCTGAGGAAAGACCTAGGCAGGATACAGACTATGATTCCTCTGATCAGGTTTACATTTCCTCTGATTCCTCTTCAGACCAGGGATACTCTCTTCCCCCCTATGAGGACTCTGATGCTGAAGAATCTATCCCTTCAGCCTCTCCTCCTGGGGATTATTCTTTTGGGGAAACTTTACATACCATGAGGGAGCATTTCCTTTGGGAAAGTCAGGATTATTCAGAATCCAAGAAAAGGCTCAGGGACTTCCTTTTATTGCCTCAGCACAGGCCCCTGGCTATTCCGCCTGTGTTAGATATTGTGGATGATGTGTTCTCTGAATCCAGCTTATCTCCTGATTCTTTGCCCCCTGCACCAGCCAAGCCAGATAGGTATTAGAGTCCCTGACTCTCACAAGTTTCTTTATAAAAACCCTTCTGCTGATCCAGAAACTATTTCCCATGGTCCCTAAGGGGTTAAGGCTTCCATTGCAAAAAATCCAGTCCCCTCTGACAGATTCTAGAGCATTGGATAGATGGGGGAAGAAAGTTTACACTTCTGCAACTTTAGCAGTAAGAGCTTTAAATTGCCAGTTTCACATGCTTAAGTACCAACAATATTTAATGGCTCAGTTAAAACAGAAAATGCTTGCAAGCTCAGAAGCTCCTGACTATAAAGAAATGCAGGATTTATTGCATGCAGTTGAACAGGTGGGAAAACATACTCTGCAATGTGGTTTTGATTCTTTAGAGGCCTCTTGTAGAGCCACAGTTACAGGTTCTGTGATTCGAAGACATGCTTGGTTAAAATAATAGAGTTTACCTGATCATGTTAAGGCAAAATTATTGGATGCTCCTTTACAGCATGAAACCTTGTTTGGTGTTAAGGCAGAAGAGGTGTTAAAGAAAATGGAGGATAAAGCTAAATCTATGCAAACAGTCAAAGATTTCTTACAGGTACAGCCATCTCGATTTAGCAGAAATTGGCCTACGAAGAATTTGTCCTTTCCAGTGTCAGACAGGCCACAGAGAGACAGATACAGACGCCCAAGAGGCAGATCTCAACCCCAAGGCTCTAACAGACAATGACAGTGGGGTACCTCAAACCCAAAAGGAGGTGAGGACAAATCTCAACCATACAGGAAACCGTCCCAATGACTTCCCCCTTCGTATGCCAAGCACTTCCCTTTTGGCAGCACCCTTAGGGGGAAAACTAGCACTTTTTAATCAAAATTGGCAAACAATCACCCAAGACAAATGGGTTCTGAATATTGTGTCTCAAGGTTACAGGTTCCACTTTCACACTTTACCAAGGCTAAAAGGAATGCCAAACCTGCCACAAATATCAGCCCTCATGGACATGAGAGCTATTCAAAAAGTACCACAGCAGGGACAAGGAATTTACTCAAGACTCTTCCTGGTCCCCAGAAAGGACAAAGCCTGGAGACCCATACTAGACTTTTCAACTCTAAATACTTACCCGGATGTTCCGAAATTCAAAATGCTGACACTGCAACAGCTCCTTCCCATGTTGGACAAGAAGGCTTGGCTTGTTACTCTGGACCTCAGAGGCATACCTGCATGTCCCTATCACAAAATTGCAGAAGATACCTCAGATTCAAAGCTGGTACAATGCACTACCAATTCTCTGCACTGCCCTTTGGCTTATCTACTGCGCCCAGGGTCTTTACAATGTGCCTGGCCCCAGTAATTGCATTTTGCAGACAAAAAGGAATTAAAATATATCCATACCTGGACGACTGCCTCATTCAAGCAGAGACAAAGGACATTCTTCTAAAGCATCTGGCGTTTGTAAAAAGGTTGCTAATTTCTCTAGGGTACACAGTAAACGAAAAGAAGTCAAAACTAGTGCCCTCACAATAGATAATATTCCTGGCTGCCAGCTTAAATACAACGGCCCAGATGGCTTATCTCACGCCAGACAAACAAGGACAACTGACTCAATATTTTCAATTACTGGCAAAAAAAAAAAGTCCCATCTCCCTGCAAGAAAAATTCTGCAGGCCCTGGGATTCATGGCATCCTGCATACTACTAATTTCATATGCCAGACTGCATATGAGGAAATTACAGTGGTACCTAAGAAGTGTTTGGACTCTGCACTCACAGTTTAGAAGCAGTAATACCAATAATTCCCTGCCTACAACAGGACTTTCGATGGTGGGCACAGGCATGTCACCTCAACAAGGGTCAGCCTTTCACTCTACCCACAGCCAGGCAGACACTAACAGCAGATGCTTCGGACTACGCTTGGGGAGCACACATGGCAGGAAAATGTATTCAGGGTAAGTGGACCACAGATCAAATGCATCTTCACATCAATCAAAAAGAGATGTTGGCTGTTCATAATGCCCTAATAGCTTTCAAAGTCCTTCTGCATCCAGGCCTATCCTTTATTATTAAAGACAGACAACACCACAGTAATGTGGTACATAAACAAGGAAGGGGGGCACTCATTCTTATCCCCTATGTAGGCAAGCCATGACCTTGTGGAACACAGCTCTAACTTATCAAGTTCATCTGCAAGCACAATTTCTGCCAGGAAAGAAAAATACTCTGGCAGACGACTAAGCAGAAATATCATGGACCCTCACGAATGGAAATTGAATCCACAAATCTTCAGCATGGTAACGCAAAAATGGGGATGCCCAGACATAGATCTTTTTGCCTCCCCACTGAATTGCCAACTACAAAAATTCTGCACAAGGACTTATCATACACAAGCATGGAAAGTGGATGATCTCTCGTTCAGCTGGAAAAGCCTAAAAGTTTATGCCTTCCCACCACTGCCTCTCCCTTCAAAGGTGCTCCTAAAAGCCAGACAAGAAAAACCACAGATGATCCTGATTGCTCCAGACTGGCCACGCCAGCACTGGTACCCAATCTTAAAGAACTTAGCTCACGGCCCACCATGGATTTTGCCTCCAATTTCACACCTTCTGACTCAACAAAACAATCAGATCCTGTACGGTCAGCTCAAAACCCTAAACCTGGCTGCATGGCAGATTCATTAGTCAAACAGGCAACACCTCTCTCTTAAGCTGTTATGGATGTCATTTTGGAGGCCTAGCACCAGGAAATCTTACTCAGAAAAATAGAAGAGATTCGGCACCTGGAACACCAGGCTCAAAGCCTTGACCCTCTTGTCCCAAACATTCCTCAGGTTTTACAATACTTAACTGAGATGCTGGACAAAGGCCTATCCTTCTCATCAATTAAGATCCATGCCTCTGCCATTTCAGCACATTACAATACGGATCCTCCTTTATTCTCTCATCCCTTGCTAAAGCAGTACCTCAGAGGGGCTGAAAACATAAGACCGCCCCAGAGAGCACCAACACCAACTTGGGACCTCAATTTTGTTTTGGAAAAACTGACGCTGCCACCTTTTGAGCCAGCCAATACAGCCAATCTAAAATTTTTATCATGGAAAACAGCTCTGGTCCTGGCAGTAATTTCAGCACGAAGAGTCTCAGAGCTACAAGCATTAAATGGCAGTGGAACCTTTTATAATTTTTCATCAGGACAGGGTTTCTTTAAGGACAAACCCTACCTTTTTCCCAAAGGTGGTATCTAGTATGGCTATTAACCAAACCATCCATTTGCCAACTTTTTATCCAAACCCCCAGAATAAAGGGGAGAAACTTCTGCACTCCTGGGACATACACAGGCAGCTACGCTTCTACTTGGACAAAACAAAAGCTTTCAGGAAAACTGAACAACTGTTTGTAGCATATGCTGCAGGATCACAGGGCAAGGCTAAGCAGACTATCTCCAGATGGATAGGACACTGTATTCGTTACTGCTACACACAGCATGGAAAATCAGTCCCTAATAGCATTAGGCCACATTCTACCAGAGCAACAGCCACTTCAACAGTCTTTCTCAGAGGAGTACCAACCAAGGAAATTTTGGAGGCTGCAACTTGGAGTTCAGTGCACACCTTTACCAAGCATTACCACTTGCCTCTTTACTCTAAATCCAGAGCAGGATTTGCCACTGCAGTTCTGCAGGGCCACATAGCCAGTCCTAACTCTTTATAGACCAGCCACCCAACCTTAGCTTTGGGATTCTACCCAAGTGTAATGACTGCAGCAGTGTAACACGATGAACATAGTACAGTTTTGTACCTACCATAAATGTAGATGTTCGAGTGTTCACACTGCTGCAGTCCAGGTTGCCCTCCCTCCATCCCCTCTGTCCTAGCTGGACTTACCTTTCTATCCTGTACAACCTTTGTGGTGTATTTGCTTGTATCTGAAGGTATTGTTTTTATTTTATATATATGTTTTATTAGCAATATGTATTGCCTACCTGCTTGGGTGCACCTGACATCTGGGGCAAGAAAAACTGAAGAAAATGGTGTTGGGTGCTTCTTATATACACCTGGCGCACTGACGTCAGGGAAGAAGCGACAGCAACCGACGCCAGACCAAGACTTTGGAACTCTGGCCGACTATGGGACCGTGCAACGGCAGGATAACCTAAGTGTAATGACTGCAGTAGTGTGAACACTCGAACATCAACATTTATGGTAGGTACAAAACTGTACTTTACTAGTCAGCTTTGCAACAGGGGCAGAGGGCAAAGGCCATTAACAAAGGGG